>NW_012114577.1:712470-713684 GCF_000951035.1 Colobus angolensis palliatus
GCCTGCTGAGGGCAAGTGTCCCGGGTGGTGCAGCCCACCATCAGTTAGCGAGTGAGTCCATTCAATGCAGAGGAGCCAGCGGACTTGGTGACACTCACAGACTACCTCTTCAACCACTGGCTGATAGAGGTGGTGAGAGCAATAATAGCTTTGATGGACAACTGACACAGGACTGGGAAGGGCTGGGATTGAGAGAACTCACACCTGCCTGCACTCCCACACCCGTTCCCTCTCCACACCTGCCTGCGCTCCTCCTGAAACATAGTTCCCCAGGTAACCACATACTCTCTCCCTCACCTCACTCAGGTCTTTTCAAACATGCCTTCCCTAACCACTGAATTTAAATCTGATCCTCTATCTTCAGCCTGCATCCCTGTCTCTATAATTCCAGCTCTTTTTTTCCCTAACATACATTTCATTCACATATTTGTTTGTTGCCCCTCTCCTCCTGCTAGAATGTCAGCTCCATGAGGGCAGGGCTTTTCATCTGTTATGTTTACTACTGTAACCCCAGTGCCTAGAACAGGACCTGTTCAATGAATGAATGATGATATGATTGTTTAGAGCTGAGCCCTAAACAATCTACCTACTTAAATGCTTCCATCCGGCCAGGCGCTGTGGCTCACGCCTGTAAACCCAGCACTTTGGGAGGCCGAGGCAGGTGGATCACCTGAGGTCGGGAGTTCGAGACCAGCCAGACCAACATAGAGAAACCCTGTCTCTACTAAAAATACAAAATTAGCCGGGCATGGTGGTGCATGCTTGTAACCCCAGCTACTCAGGAGGCTGAGGCAGGAGAATCACTTGAACCCGGGAGGCAGAGGTTGCAGTGAGCTGAGATCATGCCATTGCACTCTAGCCTGGGCAACAAGAGTGAAACTCTGTCTCAAAAAAAAAAAAAAAAGATGTGCATCTTTTTTTTGATGCTCAGAAGATGTGCTTCTGCCTGAGCCAGGCTTGGTTACAAAGGCAGGCATCCCAGCTATGGTGTCAGGAATGGAGGACAGATACAAAGAGCAGGGAAAAGCTTAAGCCCAAACCAAAGATTTAGGGAACATGTTGTTTGTTTGATCACTTCTTTTCTGGAGGAATCCTGCCCTCTGGGGCTGCAGTATCAGTGAGCACATGCAGAGCCCTTTCCTGTGAGTTCCATGTGGTGCCCATCCCTGGGCTGTGGCATTTCCTCTTCACACCTGCAGGCTTGGTGGAGAAGC
>NW_012114577.1:713734-747980 GCF_000951035.1 Colobus angolensis palliatus
TACTCAGGAGGCTGAGGCAGGAGAATCACTTGAACCCGGGAGGCAGAGGTTGCAGTGAGCTGAGATCATGCCATTGCACTCCTGCCTAGGCAACAAGAGTATCTCAAAAAAAAAAAAAAAAAAAAAATCTCTAATTTTTCCACTGAGCTGCAAACGTGGATTAGATTCAACTGCCAATCTGACAACCTCACTTGGCTAAGAAGAATGACAAAGTAACCTGGCCCCAGGGAAAGTCTGACTGCCACTGACCTTCCTACCCTAATAGCCCTGACTTGGTCTCCCTCATCTCACTTCAAGTTACCATCATCCACCCAGACACCTCGCCAGAAATCTAGGCATCATCCTTAATTCCTTTCCTTCCCATCCACTCACATGCAATCCATCAGCAAGCCTGCTGGCTTTATCTCCAAGAAGAATCCCTGCTGCGTCAACTCCTCCTTATCTCCGAAACTATTCTAGTCCAAGCCAAGCCACCAGAATTTCCTACCTGGGCTATGAATACTCTATTAACTATTCTTTTTACGCTCACTTCTTCCTATAATCCCCACCCTATAAAGGAGACAGGATGGTCTTTTAAAATGCAAGGCAGATGATGCCACTTCCCTGTGGAAAATTCCTCCCAGAGTCACCACTGAATATAGACTAACATTTAGGCTCCTTCTGTGGTTTCCAATGTCCCACACGGCTGGCTCTGCCTGTCAGATAAGCTCATCTGCTACCACACACTGGATCACCTACCTTCCTGAGTCCAACACCCCCCTACGTGTCCTCAGAAATAGTCAAGCTAATTCCTGCTTAAGGACCTTGGCTCCTGCTCTTTCTGCTACCTGGATTACTGCGTTTCCATATCTTCACAAAGCGGTCTTCATATCCATGCTTCACATCTTCACAACGCACCTTCGCATTGCTTCATATCAAATGCGACCTCCCTGTCTAAATCCTGTCGCCTCCACCCTGGTCACTTTTTATCAAATCATCGTATTCTGTATCTTTGTTCCTTAGTTTTTTAGCATGTGTTACTATCTAATATTACTAGGTAAATTTGTTTGCTTTGGTTATTTTGTCTCCTCCTGCCCATTCCTACCCTAGGTAACATGTAAATTTCCTTCCATGTGAGAAAGAACCTTATCTACATAGTTTACAGTTTGCCACTGTGTCCCTAGTGCCTAGCACAGAGCCAGGCTTGCCAGAGGTGATCAATGAATATTTGTTGAGTAAATGAACTCTTGTGGAGTTAAATGAACTGCAGTGGTACTCCCATGTAACTGATGGAGGATTAGACACTCAGGGATTCAAGTCATTTGCCCAAAGGTATGCAGCCAGTAAATGGCAGAAGAAACTAGTGTTCATAACTGGGAGCCAGTGCTACCTGGCAAAACATCTTCTCTTGGTAAGACTAACTTGTCAGGAGCATCTGACCGTGAAGACCTGAGGTTGTGGCTCACACCTGTAATCTCAGCACTTTGGGAGGCCGAGGCAGGTGATCACTTGAGGTCAGGAGTTCGAGACCAGCCTGACCAACATAAGGAAACCCTGTCTCTACTAAAAATACAAAATTAGCCAGGCATGGTGATGCATGCCTGTAATCCCAGCTACTCAGGAGGCTGAGGTAGTAGAATTGTTTGAACCCAGGAGGCAGAGGTTGCAGTGAGCCGAGATCACGCCATTGCACTCCAGCCTGAGCAACAAGAACAAAACTCTGTCTCACACACACACACAAAAAAAGAGACCTGAGGTTCAGACAGGTGCCCAGTCACCTACCAGGCTGGAGCTTCAGAGAGCTGGTGACCAGTCAGGGAAACCTGATCTTGAGAGAGTGGGGTACCAAGGTAAAGGCAGGACTGGCCAGAGGTCTCACTGAATAAATCATAGTGAAGCCCACCACAGGGGCACCAGGTTGAATGAAAGGTAGAAATCAAGTAAATTTGGCCACCAGAGTGAGAAAGATTCCAGGGTAGCACTTCCCACTGCTGAAAGCCTGGCTAACACTTCCTATTTCCTTGTCTGGCTTCACGGTAGTTGTTTTCCTCTTCCTATTTAGAAGACATCCCAGTCTTATCCTTCTAGGCTATTCATGCTCAGCTAAGTTTCCAGCCCTGTGTCCCCTAGTGACACCTGTGTCTTGGCATGACACAAAGAGCCAATATGTATTAAAAGAGCTCCGTTAGTAAACTGTATGGTGTTTAAGGAGCCAAGTGAAGTCAGAACTAATAGTATGATCTGTCTGCTTAGTGCATGAATGTAATGGCATAATGTCATACAAGGAGCAAACAGAGAGAGACAGAAAAACATCAGTTTAAAGGAGTCTTGTTTGACCTGTCTATAGTGTGCAACAGCTTCCTGGGTGTTCATGTTGCTGGGTGCAAGTCTCCAAAATAGTCAGCAGGCAGAAAGTCTCCTCTGTTTGATAACAGTCCCAGATCTGTCAGTTCGGTTGCCAACCCTAATTTGTAAATTCTCTTCTGTAAAGATTGCACAATTGTGCTCATTTTCTGTTGACTGTGGGCTGGCTAATGGCTGCTAATGAGTCAGCTGCTAAGTGACTCAGCATTGCATCAATAACGGAACAGATCCCTTCGTCCCTGAATCTGCTGGAGGAAAATTATGTCTTCCTTTGCCAGTGTGTCCCTTTTGGCCCCCGCTGAGAACTCATGACCTGATGTATTGTGTAAAGAGGCTCATCCCTAAAGAGCCCACTCTATCAGCTCAAGGAAAACCAAGAGGAATATTCCAAGTTTTTGGTGTTTTTCTATTTTGGTTTTTGTTTTCCTGACTGTAGAATGTTCACACTTGCATTCTTTCTAGTCAACTAGAAAGTCTCATCTTTCTTCCTGTGTAAGGTGTACTATCGTTGATGGCATTCGATGGGCTCTGGGTGACTGAAGGTATGTTAGAACAGATGGGTAAGAGGAAGAGACAATGGCCAGCCTTTGGTGAGCCAGGGTCTGGTTTATGACCAGATGCACAGGTGGCACTAGCGGTAAGACAGAAAATAAGGAAAAACTGAACAATCAGCTAGCCTTAGGGGGATCTTTCGCAATGTAATGGGTACTCAGCAACATAAATGTCCTAAGTGGCCCCCTCTCAAAGAAAACTAATACTGCATACACAAATATAAACAGGCAGCAGCTTAAACACAAGTGCTCTATGTATCACAAATAAGACGCTTCACATAATAAAAAGTATTCTCTAGAGAGGGCCCTTTTCAATAATGTCAAACATCATTTGAAGTGTGATTCATGTGTTTCCCAGGATCCACTGGGAACAGGAAATGGGAACAGAGAAACCAGGAGCAGAGGACTCAAAGGAGGCATCAAGTTCTACCTCCAGAATTACAACAGAAAAGAGATTGGAAAGCTGCAAACCCAGTCGATCCTGGCTGTGAGCGCAGCAGAACCGCACCCGCCCTCCACATCTGAGTTCCCGAGACAAGCTGCCTCTGAACCAATGAGAGCCTCTTGCTCCTTCCTTTTTCCATGAGGAGCTACCCAGTGCCTGAGTACCGGCTACATACTCTCCAGAGGCAAGTGTGCCTTCAGATTTTCCGCCTTCATAGGCACCGTCCAGACCTAGTCGTGTTATTACTTCGTTGTTATGGGGCACTTTGAAATATAGAACCACACCTCTAGGTTCTAGGACACTGGTCTCTCCTCATTCCCTCTATGTTGGAACAACATTATTGGTGCTGTGACATAGGTCACCCCCTCTTATGGACTTACACACTCCCTTTTCCATTCCTTTCGTTCCACTTAAGAAATTTTGAAACAAGTGATTTATAATTAAAATATTCACCTACTTTAATAATTTCACAATAGTAACAAATGACTTGTTAAAACATTCTTATGTGTTGCAACATGGATGTGGAGAACTGCTCTTCTGGAAAAAACGATGAAGCTCAGAGATGTTTGTGACTTGCAGAGCTGGTAAGGACACCCAGGCCTGCTGAACCTCACCCACGTGGCTTGTTCCTGAGCCTCATGGATTGTACAGGATTCTCAGATTGTGCAAATGCGGAAGTGGTGGTGTTCAAGAGCCTTTACATTTTGTTACATTTTCAGCCTCTGAAAAGTCATTTTTCTGTCTTGTACTTCAGTGTCCTTTCTCTCAACTCCAGGCTGCCTTACTTCCTCCTGAACACCCTTGACCTGTCTCTGTGCTTGAATCTTTGTTTACCTCCTTCTCTGGGGTGAAAAGCTCTCTTCAATCTTCATTGGCTTCAAGACCTCACGGGAATGCTACCAGCTCTCCAAAGCGTTTTCCCAGTTCGTGTCTTCCCGCGATCTCTCCCATCTCTCCTGCAATTGTACCATCTCCATCACTCATTCAGGGCTTTCAGAATGTCCCTGATATTGTGAAATCATCTTTAAAAATATTGTCATGTCCTCTTGTTAGGATATACATTCCTTTTGAGCAGGTATTGTGCCTTGTACCATTAATTATTTATTTTCTTGTATTAATTATTAATTTATTAAATAATGTATTATTCCAATCTACCAAAGATTTGAGATAGCGTACGAAAATGATAGAATCTGAGAAGATTAAATTAGCAGTCAAGGTAGTTCATGTGAAAGAGAAGGCAAGAAAAGGAGACACGTTTTCACATCCCTAGCACCCTATACAGTATCTAATCCAGGAACTCACTACTTTTTTGTTGCTTCTAGGGAATCTGTGGAAGAAACATAAAATCAAAATATTGATCCATTCTATTTGTATATTGCTTTATAATTTTAAAGATCTTTACATCATTGGGGCTAAGTATTCTTAGGAATATATTTTTGATCTTTATTTTACAAATAAGAAAATTAAGACTCAGAGATGTGAAGTAACTTGGCCAAGTTCACTAGTTGGTTAATCTGGCAAGCTGCCACTGCAACCCAGTTTTCCTGATTGAAAATGTTGTGCCCTACCTGCTGGAAGAACAAATAAAGTTTGTATTTGTATTAAAGACTAAGAGATATGGAGAACAAGAACATTACTGAGCCTATACAGTGGGGTGATACCAGCCATCCGGAAGAGAGGAAATAATCAGTTATTGGGTGAGGAACTAAGACAGATACCTCATATTTTTTCAAAATCAAGTACTCTATGTAAGAACTAATGATCCATATAGAGATCATTCGTGGAGCAGAATAACAGAGAAACAGAGATATGCCAGAGTGAGGCTGAGGGGCTGACGACTCTATGATGAGTTACAGCTTAGGGCCATCAAAAATTCAGGCCATTTATTACCACAAGTTTGTAACCCATTGTCATTATTGGTGTTTGCATTCAATCAATTTTATATTCAATTTTAGAATATAAAAAAGCATTGAAAACGCTAACCAAAAAAAGGCTTTAAAAAAAGCAATGAAAAGACTACCAAATATGCAATTCCTCACAATCTGCTCTGAATGAAAGTGAAGTAGAGGCCAGATGTGGTGGCTCATGCCTGTAACCCCAGCACTTTGGGAGGCCAAGGCAGGCAGATCACTTCAGGTAAGGAGTTCAAGACCAGCTTGGCCAACACGGTGAAACCCTGTCTCTACTAAAAATACAAAACTTAGCCAGGTTTGGTGGCACACACCTGTAATCCCAGCTACTCAGGAGGCTGAGGCAGGAGAATCACTTGAGCCTGGGAGAAGGAGGTTGTAGCAAGCCGAGATCGTGCCACTGCATTCCAGCGTAAGTGATGTAGCAAGACTCCATCTCAAAAAAAAAGAAATAAAAATAAAGAAAACAAAAAAGAAAGTGAAGTAGAGAATGTAAGCTGCATCCATAATCCATCAACATGATGTTTTGTTGAGAAAATTGTTGGCAGTACCATGAAAGGGATGTTTCCATTGGTATCTAAAAGAAAACATTACTGCCAATATTGGGGACAAAGGTTTTCATAGTTTGATGGAAAACCTTTATCTTTCTTTGCGCATTCTCTCCTTAGTCTTATTGGATGAAGAAATATATCTACTAACCACGTCTACAGGTAGACCAAGCTCCCTTAGGAAGCTCTTTAACTCTCTGTACCCTGGGAACCAGCTGCGTAGCAGGGTAATCATGCACCCAGTACTCCCGACCAGCTTCAAACTCTGCCACGATGCTCAAGTCTTGTCTGTCCATGAAGAAGCGGGCCCTAATGCTACCCACAGGACCACAGTGATCATTCTAAAATACAGTTCTTCAAAAACCCCACAAGCTCATTAGGAAATAAAATAACAATTTTTGAAATAGTCGATACAGTTCTTTTTTGAAATTAGAGTATTATTGGAATTTATTTGAATCGAGATCAGTAGAGTATTAGAAGCTGAATTGAGTGGCATGGGCCATCAGTGAGGGGCATGCTCTAGGAGTTTAGAGAACTAGCGGATGAGACCGTTGAAAGTTATTTTAATTAATTAATTAATTAATTAATTTTGAGATGGAATTTCGTTCTTGCTGCCCAGGCTGGAGTACAATGGTGCAATCTAGACTCACGGCAACCTCCGCCTCCCGGGTTCAAGCAATTCTCCTGCCTCAGCCTCCCGAGTAGCTGGGATTACAGGCATGCGCCACACATCTGGCTAATTGCATATTTTTAATAGAGACGGCGTTTTTCCATGGTGGTCAGGCAGGTCTCAAACACCTGACCTCAGGTGATCCGCCTGCCTTGGCCTCCCAAAGTGCTGGGATTACAGGCATGAGCCACCACGCAAGGCCTAAAAGTTATTAAGAAAGTGGCATGAAGAAATAGTGGCAGAGGCAGACCTGCCTGTGCTAGGATTCCAGTCCCATCCTGACTATATGTGTGATCCTGGAAATGTTACTTGACCACTTTGTGCCTCAGTTTCTTGACTAGACACAAATCACAGTTTAATGGCAGTTTCCGAAGAGGTGGCAAAGAGTAGCATGTATTTAGAAAATGTTACAAGACAGGAAATTAAAACCAATGTGGGAGTTAGCTTCTAGTGACAGCTCTGGACTGGAGAAGTACTTATTTTTAGGCTTTCTAAACCTTTGCAATTTATTTCAGGGGATTCAGGGAAACAGCATGGATTTTCCCAAAGGGAAGAAATGAGCTGCAAAGCATGAATCATCACCTGACCTGTGTGATTGTCTTTTGCTGACTGTTCAGTTAAATGTTCCACAGGGCATTTCCTTGCTTCCTGGCAAAGTTTACAGTTGGGGGAGTGGAAGAAACATCAGGGACCTCTTCCAAGAAGACTATTGAGTAACTATGACCAGGTGCATCCCACGGTGGCGGCTGCCCTGGGTGGAATGGCTAGGTCCTACATTAGTGTGGTGTTACTTGATGAGGATCAGGGGCTCCCAGACAGGCATCTGGGTGGGTGACAGAAGGTGGTGGCCCTCCCTGGAAGTTTAACAAGGATGTTGGGAAACTGGGAAATGAATTCCCCATTCTCAGCTCATCAGAGATGGTTACTTTAGGCTCTTCATGGAGCTGTCTGCACCCTCAGTTTAACCGTGTATCTGATGTTTGGGGCCCTGAGCTGACATGGAACCTGCTGGTCCAGCCTACTGTCCATCCTCTGCTCACTCAGATGCTTAAACAGAGGAGCCCATGGGACTTGACAGATGCTCATTAACCCATCAGGGCCATAAATATAGTCACAAAATGGCGGTTCAGACCAGATGAATAGCAACCCTACATGATGCTTCACATTCTGTATCTGTTAGTACAGTATGAGTTTTGTTTTTTTGTTTTTTGTGTTTTTTTTTTGAGATGGAGTTTGGCTCCTGTCACCCAGATTGGAGTGTAGTGGTACGATCTTGGCTCACTGCAACTTCCGCCTCCCAGGATCAAGCGATTCTCCTGCCTCAGCCTCCCGATTAGCTGGGATTACAGCACCCGCCACCATGCCCAGCTAATTTTTGTATTTTTAGTACAGATGGGGTTTCACCATGTTGGCCAGGCTGCTCTCGAACTCCTGACCTCTGGTGATCTGCCTGCCTCAGCCTCCCAAAGTGCTGGGATTACAGGCATGAGCCACTGTGCATGGCCTACAATATGGAATTTTTTATTGACTCAAGGGACCACATATTTCTGTTCCTAAATTTTTATATATCACAGAGAAAAGTCAAAGGGCAACAGTAAAACAAAACAACAATCAATGCAAGCAGACAAATAACGTGAAGCACTTTCGAAATATTTTTCTTACTTCAACCACTGCTGTATTATTTGTCCTCATTGAAATGCTCATTGTTTTTCTCATTTCACTTCAGAATTGTCTCCTTTGGCTAAATCGATGGCAATCATGGCCTTGCCTTTCAATAGCTCAATAATTTTGGTTATTCTTAAGAGATATGGGTGTGATGATACATAGATATTTTTAAGTTATCTAAATTTCTGTTTTTGAAGATTCCATATATTGTGCTTTTATTGTTTATTACTGCTTGATACATTTCTTAGCTAAGGAATTATTGTCAGATTTCTTTCTCTAATCATGCATCTATGTTTGAAATGTCCTGGTATTTTCATTATATCTCACATTCCTGGAGCCGCATTCTGTTACCCTTCTTTTTTTTGCTTTTTTTTTTTATTTATTATTATACTTTAAGTTCTAGGGTACATGTGCATAACGTGCAGGTTTGTTACATATGTATACTTGTGCCATGTTGGTGTGCTGCACCCATCAACTCATCAGCACTCATCAATTCGTCATTTATATCAGGTATAACTCCCAATGCAATCCCTTCCCCCTCCCCCCTCCCCATGATAGGCCCCGGTGTGCGATGTTCCCCTTCCCGAGTCCAAGTGATCTCATTGTTCAGTTCCCACCTATGAGTGAGAACATGCGGTGTTTGGTTTTCTGTTCTTGTGATAGTTTGCTAAGAATGATGGTTTCCAGCTGCATCCATGTCCCTGCAAAGTCTGTTACCCTTCTTTGAGCCATCAGTGAGTGTTGCAATCTCTCCCATCCCAAAACCAGAGCACCTCTTTGGCAAACAAATGCTTTCCCAAGTTCTCATGGTGTTCCGAAACTACTTCCTCCCATTCTGTGATATGTGTTTATTTTATTCTTTTTGAAAATTAGTCATCTTGATTTACTAGTTATTAATTTTTTTTATCTTCAGAATTTACCTTTTTTTTTTTTTTTTTGAGACAGAGTCTCACTCTGGCGCAATCTCGGCTCACTGCAACCTCCACCTCCTGGGTTCACAGCGTTCTCCTGCCTCAGCCTTCCGAGTAGCTGGGACTACAGGTGCCCACCACCATGCCCAGCTAATTTTGTTGTATTTTTAGTACAGACGGAGTTTCACCATGTTAGCCAGGATGGTCTTGATCTCCTGATCTTGTGATTCACCTGCCTTGGCCTCCTAAAGTGCTGGGATTACAGGTATGAGCCACTGCGCCCGGTCTAGAATTTACCATTTTAATGGTCTTCTCAGCTTTGCTGAAAGCCACATTTCACAGGTATTTTTACTTAAGTAAAAGGCAGTGAAAGGATCGTTTGTCAAATATAATTCAAGTATTAATTAAAATTCAGGTAAAAATATCATTGCCACAAAAATACAGAAGTTACATCAAAATAGCAACCATCAGCTTACACCCTATTTATTTTAAGCAAAAAGTTAGTACGTGAAAATTGTAAGATATGGGCCAGCACCCCGTGTGGCAATCCATTGTGGTGAGACTTGATTCACATCACATTAATTATAATTCTTTGTGGAAATAAATATTAACATACACAAGGCATGACCCCCTCCATTTGCTCATTTCTAAAACTGGTTCTGTGGGTTGTAACCATTGTTTTAGTTACATTACATCCCTTATTACGGTGTTCCTAACTTAATGTTCTCTCTCTCTTTTTCTCCTGTCTCTTTCTGTTTTCCTCTTCTGTTTTTCAGGCTTTGGCTTTCTTTTTCCTTCAATGCAAACAGTTCTGGAAAAGATCAGCTTGGTTTCATAGAATACATTGTCATTATTTCCCATTTTTCTTTCTCTTAGGACATACATAATTAGGATTCTAAAAATGTATCACTGTGTACCTCTCCTCATTCAAAATATCTGAGAATATCAGGGCAAGCTGAACTGCTCACAACAACCTGCTTAAATGACTTGATATACTGACTGTGACGTCTTATTATTTAATTTCCATGTGCTCATATCTTCCCCAGTAGATTGTAACTTTCTCGAGCCTGCAGCCTATTAATCTTTATAAGCACCTCCCACCCAAAGTCTAACACAATGTTTTACACTTATATGCTCAGTATGTCTTTATTGAAGGAAGAGCTATCCCACTTAATGGCAATTCTCTTCAAATCCAGGTGGACATTTTCCAGTTTCAAGACCTATATTCTGTGTACGCTTTAATCCACAGCCTTTGCCAAATTTTCTCCTTATAAAATAGTGATAAATCAATGTTTCCCCTGCCAACATTTCACTGGAAAACATGATCTAGGTAGGAACGGGTTAGCAGGCTGTGTGGGTGTGAGACGCTGCAGCATTTCCCAGCTACTCTCTAGAGAACCGGCTTCAGAGCTCTCCCAGGATATGCCATTATAACTTCCCTGCCAAAACCTGCTTGTGCTTCTTCATTCTAGAACTTGGAATCATTTTGGATAGATCCTTAGGTTCATGATCTGAATTCATTACCATCCATCCCACAATTTCATCTAATTGTGATTTTAATTTTTTCCCAAAGTAACACAGAAACTGTTGAACAAAAACACTGTTTTATTATAGGACTTATAATAAAAGAGCAGTTCCCTCACTACACTTTTCTATTTCCCAATTCCCACACCTCAAATGGCATCACTTTTCACTCTCTCAGCTATGTCTTGTGATGTACACCTTGTTATTTCAAGACAGCGTCTTGTCTTTGTTCCGAATGCTCTAACAAAATACCATAGACTGGATGAGTTATAAACAACATAAATTTATTGTCCACTGTCTGGAGCTGAAAGTCCAAGATCAAGGCTTCCTCAGACAGCTGTCATCTTATTCCAGACACATGGCCGAAGTAGCTAGCTGGCTCTCTAAGGCCTCCTTTATAAGGGCACTAATTCCATTCATGAAGGCCTCACCCTCATTACCCAACCACATCCCAATGATTCCATCTCCTAATCACCTTGGCGGTTAGGATTTCAACATAGGAATTTTGTGGGGGACATAAGCATTCAAGACATAACAGATTTTTAAAAAATAGTTTTTCATATTTCAAATTTAGACATTGGCTTTTAACTTTCTATCATAAAAGATGGAATTTGGCTCTTCCCCATGCCCCCAAAACACATATACACACTCCCACACCCCCACTGTCCCTGAACCCAATTATGTTGTTACTTTGTTAAAATCAATTGTGAGAGTTTATATTACCTTGATTGCATAATTATTATTTACAGTTGAATCATGTAAAGCAATATTGTTACATTTCCTTTCTTGTAATTAGTGAAATTAATTCTTGTCTTTTTTTGCTTATTTTTCTGTATTATGCGAAATCATCCTTAAAATTTCCCACAGAAATCTACATTTTCTCTCAAGGTATTAAAGCTATCAAACGATTTTTTTTCCATTTTCCTTTCCAGGTATTAGTTTATTATTATTAGTAGTAGTAGTAGTAATAGTAGTAGTAGTATTCAACATCTCTCTCCTGGAGCTGCCTTTCAGTTTGAGTCTGCCCTGGTTGTTCTCTTGGCCAGATACTCAGCTGACATCCAGGGACTCTCCTTATCCATCATCCTGTGAATTCCCTTTGCCCCTCTCCTGTGTTACATCCCTGATTCCTAAACAACAAATCTCCTTTTTTAGTTTACTCTCTCATTTTGGTGGAACTAATTTTTAATTTCCAGAGCTATAACAGGAACAAACAGAGATAACTTTTTGAAGGTCTGAATGTCAGAAAATATCTTTACTCTATCCCAACACTTGCTTGATGGTTTAGCTGAATATAGAATTATAAGTTAGAAAGTATTTCTATTAGAATTTTGAAGACATTACTCAATTATCTTCAAATTCCCTGTGTTCTTTTTGAGAAGCCCAGGCCATTCTGATTCTCAGTAATTAAATGCGACTTGGGGTTTATGTTTTGTTTTGTTTTTGGAAGATTTTAGGATCCCCTTTATCCCTAAATTCTACAGGTATGCTTTACTAGTGGGCAAGGTCCCACTTAAGGTGGATCCTTTCTAATTTCATCCATTATCCTGGAGAATTACTTTTCAGTCTGGAAACTCATATGCTTCTACTTGAGAACTTTTCTTGTATTATTTCTATGATACTTTCTTCCCCTTCACTTTCCAAGTTTTTTCTTTCTGGAATGTCTACTAGTCAGATATTAGATCTCCTGGGATGAACCCTCCATTTTATTTATTCTCTCTCACTTTCCTTGTATTTTTCTTTCAGTTCTCATATTTGGAGAGAATTTCTTATTTTATTTTCTAATCCACTTATTAATTTAGAAAAACCTATGTTAACATATTTTGCTTATCCAAAGTTCAGTCTTGTTTTATGAATCTGAAAACATCTTTTGTTGCTCTATGGTTACAATATATTCTCTGCTTTCTTTGAGGATAAAAATTATATACATTTTGAAGATTTCTTCTCCTTGTGTTTCTCTGTTTCATATTTTAGATGGTATCTGT
The DNA here is from genome assembly GCF_000951035.1 of Colobus angolensis palliatus. Classification (NCBI taxonomy): domain Eukaryota; kingdom Metazoa; phylum Chordata; class Mammalia; order Primates; family Cercopithecidae; genus Colobus; species Colobus angolensis. The sequence goes on from NW_012114577.1 coordinate 726,287, forward strand.
TGCTATGTTGCCCAGGCTGGTCTCAAACTTCTGGGCTCAAGCAATCCGCCTCAGCCTTCCAAGTAGTTCTATCCCATTGTACGTGGCTATTTATTGTTATCTTTCATAATAGAGACCTTGCTCAAATGTCCAGTAAACCTTGTCTGCCTTTTTATATTTAAGAGAAAGTAATTTAAAAGCTGAAGGCAAACTCTGTATGTGGAGGGAGAATCTGTTGGCAGATGGGTTTTACCGTCAGAAAGCCAGTTTTTTCACTGGAAGATATCAAAATGTCCATATATATAGATTGTTTTCTATTTGACCAGCTTTCTTTGCTTCTTTTCTTTCCTGCCTTCTTTTGGCTTGATTACGTATATGTTATGATTCCACTATGATTGCTCAAGTATTGGCTCATGGAGTATACTTCTTGTTTTACTTTTCTATGAGTTGCTTTAGGGCTTAAAATAAACATCTCTGATTTATTACAGTCTATCTTCAAGTAATATTAGACAACTTCCTAAGCAGAATTTTGTTCTATTCTTATCTTTAACATTATTTCTTTGTTTCTTTTTCTTTCTATTTCATTTTTAAAAAGAGATGGAGTCTTGTTACATTACCCAGGCTAGAGTGTTGTGGTTATTCACCGATGTGATCACTGTGCACTGTGGCCTCAAACTCCTATGCTCAAGTGAGCCTCCTGGCTCAGCCTCCCGAGTAGCTGGGACTGTAGGTGCAGGCAATGGTGCTCAGCTGAGTTCATTTGCTCTTACTGAGTTCATTTTTATCCCTGATAAATGTACGAAAACTATAAAATTCTCTCTAGGTATACTTTTATTATGTTCCTTTAATTTTGACAAATAAATAACTCACAGGAATTCAGTTCTATGTGTTATAGCATTTCTTATGATTTATCTTTATCTCAAGTGTTCAGGATAGTATTTTTTTTAGTTTAGTTTATACAATTTAGTTTAGGTATTTAATTTAGTTTACTTATTAGCTTAGTCATTTAGCTTTATTTGTTTAGTTCCTTTTAATTTAGTTTAGTTTGTTAGCATAGTTAAATTATTACTTACTAGTCAGTTACTATTTTTTAACATTTCAGTCTTTTAAATTATTTTGATCCACTATTTAAAGATTTAGCTTATTATTTAGTGTAATATTTAGTATGTTACTGACATTTTAAGAATATCTTTAATATTGATTTATAATTATTGTTACTAGTATGATGTTTATTACTATTATCTTATGATATTTTCTTTTGGAATTTCTTGATGCTTATTTTATGGCTTCACACATGGCCAGTTTTTCTGACTATTCTGTTTTCACTCAAAAGAGAATGTTTTCTACATCTATTGAGGGTGAGTATGTACACATAGTACTTATACATTAATTTTATTGATTGTATTATTTAGATTGATCTATTTGTTAAGTTTTTCAATGAATATTCAATGCCTAGTTTTTTGCTACACACTGTTCTGGGCATATGAGATATGGTGGTAAGCAAAACAAAATTCTTGCCTTTCAAGGAGGTGGTATTTTGCTGGTGCTGATAATAAATTAGTAAACAACACATTACATCTTACACACATATATATGGTAGTGATAACTGCATTGGAGAAAAATAAAGCAGAATAAGGGTGATAGAGAATTTAGGGCATATGTAGTCAGAGTTAATTCGTGAAGGGTGTATTAGGAAAACCGCTCTGAAAAAAATAATTAAACAGATCTTTTATAGATGTATTTGTTTATTTTCCTCTGCTTGACCTGTTGGTTTGAAATGGTATATTAGAAATCTCCAAAAACAATTAGTGCTGTTTTCACCAGTATGTATTGTCCCTTTTTGACCAATATTTTTTGTTGTCTCAAGTTCTATTTTGTCAAATATTAAAATTTGAATACCATGTTTATTTCCATCCATATTTGTATATCTTTCTCAATCTGGGTCGACCACTCGGGTTTGAATCTCAGCTCTGCCACTTATTACTAGTTTTTTGATCTTGGAATGATTATGTAAACTTTATGCTTCAATTTCCTTACCTAGTAAATGGGGATATTAATAGGAACTACATTATAGTATTGTTATGAGGATTAAATGAGTTAATACTTGTAACAGGCTTAGAACAATGCCTGGCACATAGTAAGAGCTACAAAAGTTAGTAGCTATAAAAATAAATAAAATCTTCATTTCAAATCTTTCTGTTTTCTTTTGTTTCAAGTTTGTCTCTTGTAATAACATGTTAGGTTCTTCTATTCTTTAAATCCAGTGGGTGTTTTAAAATCCATTTACATTTACTCTGATTACTTTTATTAGAATAAAAAATACTTCTGCCACGTTATTTAACATTTTCCACTTACTGTACCTTTTGAAATTTTTCCTTCATTTCTTATTTTTCATTGGATAGATGACGTTTTTATCCCAGCTTAAAACATAAACTGTTAATGGCACCTAACTTTTTCAGAAAATATGTCCTTCCCTTTTCCTAGTGTTTTTATTATTTCTTATTCATTCTCTGCTATACATATTTTGTGTCCTCTCCTATGAGTGGTTATGTATGTTTTGATTTTCATTCTCGTAACAAATCCTTTGTTTGCCTTCTTATATCACTTGCACTACTACACAGTGCCTTTACACATCCATGGCTTTGACTCCCTTTACCTGTTAATGAATTGCACATCTATATCTCTGGCTCAAATTTCTATCCCAATCATCTCAAACCAGTGCAGTCACCTGCCCTGGGCATCCCATTTGCTTGGCCCTCAAACATTTCACACTCAAAACATCCAAACCTGAACATGTTGCTTGCTCTGTGTTCCCTTTCTCCAAAAACGGTAATGCCATGTCCACAGTTGCCCAAGCCATCACTTTGACCCCTCTCTCTCCTTCTTACTCTACGTCTAATACTTTACCAGGTCCTGTCAATTTTTATTCCTAAATCTGGCTTGAATGTATATGCTATTTTCCCTCCATCATCATGGGTCTAGATTACTGTAACAGCCTTCAGTAGGACATTTCTATGCCTGGACTTCTCCTCCCCTGCATACCCCAATAACTGTTCTGCCCTACAAACTGAATGATCTTCACAACACAAAATTCTGATGATAGCATTACCCACTTAATCCTCTTTGATGGCATCATATTGCACTTTGGGTTTGTTAGAAATGCGTGTTCCCTGGTGCTGTAAAGAAATAGCACTTTAACATAAATTTAATTTCGTCAGCAAGGCCATTTTTTCACTTTCTGCAGAAAGGGTACACTCACCAGCAATTTTGCCAAGAGAATACACCGAACAAAGGAGACAGAGTCATGTATAACCTGACATGTCCACCTTACTGCTGTGTCCGGTTTCCATTGGCTGGAACGGGACCTCACATTCTGTATTTGTCCTGATTGGCTGGCAACTTAGAACTTTTTAAAAGAGGCAAAGGCAGAGGAGAACAAAGGGAGGAGGAAGTAACTTGTGAAATGTTGAGAAAGGTAAAAACACCTCCAAATAAGGAAGAGGAACAGGCTATGACCTAATGCTTGCTTGGACTAGTATAAGCCTCCAGGGCAAATATTTAGGCCAAATTGTGGGAGTTAAGAACATAAAGTACATTGATTTCTTTATTATGGCTAGCAGATATTTGAGAATGTTAGTACAGGTCTTTGAATAAATTTTGCTTCTAAGAGAAGTTACTATTTATTCCTAATTAGATGGGGAGGAAAGTCTTTGAAGAGGAACCTCTACTTTACTTTTTACAGGTTAAATGTTAACAACTTTATATAACCTAAAGGTCTGGATGTGAGCTGAGACTTCTGTTAACTCTTAGCTTTTCCTCTCCCAAACTTTGTTGAGAAATTTCTTCAGCCCTTCAAACATATCAGGATTTTCTCTTACCATCATACCTTCTCACGAGTTGTTTCATCTTCCTAGAACACATTTTCCCTTCCTCTTGGTCTGGTGAAATTTAACTCAACCTTCAGAAATTTTACTCAACCTTACTAATATTTCTACTATTTTTTTTTTTTCTTTGAGACGGAGTCTGCTGTGTTGCCCAGGCTGGAGTACAGCGGCGTGATCTCCGCTCATTGCAAGCTCCGCCTCCTGGGTTCAAGCCATTCTCCTGCCTCAGCCTCCCGTGTAGCTGGGACTACAGGCATCCACCACCACGCCTGGCTAATTCATTGTATTTTTAGTAGAGACGGGGTTTCACCAGGTTAGCCAGGATGGTTTTGATCTCCTGACCTTGTGATCTGCCTGCCTCGGCCTCCCAAAGTGCTGGGATTACAGGTGTGAGCCTCTGTGCCTGGCCTATTTCTACTATTTCTTATTCATTCCCTTGTATACATATTTTGTGTCATCTCTTATGAGTGGTTATGTATGTTTTGATTTTCCCTTCCTCTCGGCCTGGTGAAATTGTACTCAGCCTTCAGACCTCAGGTTAAATGTTATTTCCTATGAGAAGCCCACCTCGTTCAGGATGTCCGTGATCTCTCACAGCCTTCTGTGTTCCCTCCTCAATACAATGTTTTATAGCTTTTTAAAAACTTCTGTGATCATATTATGCTCAGCAAACAGAGAGAGACTATTCTTGTTTCCTGTGCCTAGGATGTGCCTGATGCGTGGTAAGTTCTCACTAAAATGCTTTGACTTGAATTGCATGTCCATGCTGTACTTCAGGTTCCTGGGATTCTTTTAATCTACAAATTTCTCTCACATTTATCTACTAATTGTCTTCTTAGAGACAACTAAAACATTCCTAGTTGTGTACTTTATTGTTGATATGGTTGGGAACGGGTGCTCGGTGTCACAAAAATCAACACCGAGACAAAGGATCTCTCAGCAAGGCTAGTTTGCTTTCTGCAGAAAGAGTGCCACTCACTAGCAGTTTTGCCACGAGAGCACATACGAACATCATTTATAACCTGACGCGTCCACCTTCCTGCTGTGTCTGGTGTCCATTGGCTGGAACAGGACCTCACATGCTCTATTTGTCCCGACTGGCTAGTAACTTAGAACTTTCGAAAAGAGGCAAAGGCAGAGGAGAACAAAGGAAAGAGGAAGAAACTTGTGGAATGCTGAGAAAGGTAAGAACACCTCCAAATAAGGAAGAGGAACAGGCTATGACCTAATGCTTGCTTGGACCAGTATAAGCATGCCAGGGCAAATATCTAGGCTAAAATGTGGGAGCTGAGAACACAAAGTACATTGATTTCTTTATTATGGCTAGCAGATATCTAGGAATGTTAGCACAGGTCTTTGAATAAATTTTGCTTCTAAGAGAAGTTACTATTTATTCCTTATTAGACAGGGAGGAAAGTCCCTTTGAAGAGGAACCTCTACTTCACTTTCTACAATATCTACATTTACAGAAAATTCTGTATTGTTTACAAAGTAATTTTCCCCGGATGATCTCATTGAATTCTCTGTGTTCCTGGGATGTAAATAAGAATAATTAGGTTTCTAATGATACACTGAGAGAACTGAATTCCAAAGAGGTTAGTGGCATACATAATAAGATCAGAGTTGAGACATCTATTCAGGTCCTCTGATGTGCTCATTCTTAAAAAAAACTTTTTTGGTAAAATACATATAACATAAATGTACCATCTTAACTTTTTTTTTTTTTTTTTTTAAGACAGGCTCACACTATTGCCCAGACTGGAGTGCAGTGGTGTGATCTTGGCTCACTGTAACCTCCACCTCAAGCGATTCTTCTTGCCTCATCCTCCCGAGTAGCTGGGATTACAGGTGCCTGCCACCATGTCTGGCTAATTTTTTTGCATTTTTAGTAGAGACGGGGTTTCACTGTTTTGGCCAGGTTGGTCTCGAACTCCTGACCTTGTGATCTGACCACCTCAGCCTCCCAAAGTGCTGGGATTATAGGCGTGAGCCACTGCGCCCGGCCGATCTTAACTATTTTTAAGTGTACATTTTAGTAGTGTTAAGTACATTAACATTGTTGTGCAACCAATCTCCAGAACTCTTCATATTGCCACACTGAAATTACATTAATCAAACAACTTCCCTTTCCCTCCTCCCCTCAGCTCCTGGCAACCACCATTCTATTTTCTGTCTCTATGAAGTCCCCCGTTCTAGATAGTTCTTATAAATGGAATCACACAGTCTTTTTCTTTTTTGTGAGTGGCTCATTTCATAGCATAATATTTTCCATAAGTGCCATCCATGTTGTAGCATGTGTAAGAATTTTCTTCTGTTTTACCACTGAATAATTTTCCATTGTATGTATATACTGCATTTTGCTTATCTATTCATCCAATACTTGGGAGGTTTTCACCTTTTAGCTATTGTGAATAATGCCGGTATGAACATGAGTGTACAGAATATCTCTTCAAATTCCTCCTTTCAATTCTTTTCAGTATATACCTGAAGTATAATTGCTGTATCACGTGGTAATTCTATGTTTAATTTTTTGAGGAAATGCTGTACTGTTTTTCGCAGCAGCTACAGTGTTTTCCATTCCCACCAACAGTGTACAAGGGTTCCAATTCCTCCACATCCTTGCCAACACTCATTATTTTATCTTTTTTTGATGGTAGCCATTCTAATGGGTGAAAGAGGTTTTAATTGGCATTTCCCTAATGATTAGTGATGTTGAGCATTTTTTATGTGCTTATTGGCCACTTGTATTTCTCCTTGGGAGAAATCTCTACTTAAGTCCTTTGTCCATTTTTTTGATGGGATTTGTTTGCTTTTTTGTTATTGAATTGTAGCTATATTTTCTGGATATTAAACTCTCATGGAATAAGGGCCCACAATCCCACAATATTCACAAATATTTGTTCCCGTTCTGTAGTTTTCTCGCTCTGTTGATTGTGTCCTTTGAGCCAATCTGGTACTCTTGACATTGCAGTGTCTCTGTTTAGTGACAGAGGTGGTGGAAGGCAGAGATGGAATGATAGCAACAGGAGTCTACTCCTCTTATCAGACTAGGTGCACAAGGTCAAAGAGCAGCAGGGAGGGGATAGACCCCGAGCCCCACAGTATGGGAATGTTGTGGGCTGGAGGGATGTGCTTTTATCCTGTCTAACATCAAGGTTTATCACAGGGACTAAGGTAGGCCTAGGCCGATAGATGGGAGCCAAGTGATCCCCACAGTGGTAAAAGAGGGGATGCCAGGCCAGGTATGGTGGCTCATGCCTGAAATCCCAGCACTTTGGGAACCTGAGGCAGGAGGATTGCTTGAGGCCACAAGTTTGAGATCAGCCTGGGAAACACAGCGAGACTCTCTCTACAGAAAATTTAAAAATTAGCAAGGCATAGTGGTGCTCACCTGTAGTCCCAGCCGCCTGGGAGGCTGAGATGGGAGGATCACTTGAGCCCAGGAGTTCAAAGTTGCAGTGAGCTATTCTTGTACCACACCACCACACTGCAGCCAGGGCAACAGAGTGAAACTCTGTCTCTAAAAAAAAAAAAAAAGAAGAAGAAGGAAAGAAACTCAAGGAAACAACTAAGAACCATCCAACCAAATGCAGGTCCTGGAAGAATCTGGCATCCAGGTGAAGTTTTTTATCAATTAATGTAATTCTAGCCTTTTACTAAAAGGACACTTGGGACCTCAGGCAAAGACATCACCAGCTTGATTGAGGTTAGGGCTTATTATTTATACACAAAGATGAAGCCAGGAATTGTATGTGTCAATGCCAGATTATCAGTGGAAGATTGGTACCTTTCAGGTAGCTAAAGCTACCTGAATCAAATTAGGAATAAAACCCAGGTCACCAATGAGCCAGGACTGGTGGATCAAAGCTGGTTTAATTTATAGGAGACTTTAAGTTAAATTGGTTTGGTATCTGAAATCATAACTACCATTCTTTCCCTATTTGTATTTAAAGGATCTGTCTCCAGCAGGACTAGAAAATCATATGTGGCATTACCTATAAACCCCCTCTAGCTATATAGATTAATATAGAATCATCTTTCTTTATGAGTTTTCCACCAATAAACTTTTGTAGATATAAGCAAAACTTTCCGTCAGAGCACATTGTTTCAGGTCCCACTGCCACCAACAGATGACATCAGTGGTTTGCATATTCAGCTGTCACGCTGTTTTTTTTTTTGAGACAGAGTCTCACTCTTGCTGCCCAGGCTGGAGTGCAGTGGCATGATCTTGGCTCACTACAACCTTTGCCTCCCAGGTTCAAGTGATTCTCCTGCCTCAGCCTCCTGAGTAGCTGGGATTACAGGCACGTGCCACTATGCCTGGCTAATTTTTCTGTTTTAGTAGAGACAGGGTTTCATCAATGGTGGTCAGGCTGGTCTAGAACTCCTGACCTCAGGTGATCCACCCACCTCGGCCTTCCAAAGTTCTGGGATTACAGGCACGAGCCTCTGCGCCTGGCCAGCTGTCATCCTCTTTATTGGTCTGTGTTTATTATTAAGCTTTTTAAAGTACATTATTAAATGCATACTATTTGAAAAGTACTACTGATAAAATAGTGAAAGCGTTCACACCTAGAGACTTAAGATTATAAGGAAAACAAAGGAAGTGACTTGTAAAAATTGAAAGTGGTAAGGAAATGATGAATGCAGCCTATGCAGCTGAGATGAGTCATTTGACAGTAGGAATGATTCTCAAGGATAAACAGTGAAACATCGGTGAACAAAAAAGTCTATGCAACTGACAACAGAAGGCAAGACAAGGAAAAGAGATGTATGTGGTTGAAAGATGGACCCTATTATTAGATGAGGTAGATTTTTTAGGCTTTAGTTTATTAGACTAAGTATTCTAAAGCCAAGAGTTAGTTAGAGAACTTGAAGACAGAACAAGGTGATGCTACTGCCAAGGAAACTTCTGTCTTAAGCTGTGTATGGTTGAATGGGTTCATGGCCATTTGAATCTGCACGAAATCAAAGTGAGAAGAGTATGTGGGATGGCAAGACATCTAAGGAGATATCAGAAACTAGTTTCAGAGACCTTCAGAGCTCCGGGTGGGGAGTAACTGTCTCAAGAACTTCAGATGCTTACAGAACAAATAGCAGCTAGGAAAATGTGTGTCTGGTTTTAACGCTTCAAAATCATGACCCATGTCCATTTTGGTAGGAATGTACCCAGAGGCTGCAGACTAAAAACAGGTTCTCTTACTTTAGATTTATGAAAGGCTTTTCAAAGAGCCTTTTAGAACTGGAACATAATTGCGTAGGTAGACAGACTTCTGAAAATCTATTCAATTTGTTTTCCCTTTTGCTGTATATTACCGCTACAAATTCAACATACTTGCTTTCTCTGTTGTCATAGATATCATTAGTAAAATGCTCTAGACATGACCAAAGGCAATGCCTACGGATGTGCAACTAGAAAAGCTCTTCTCAGGATGTGCTCCATGAGTTCTGTAGGAAAAAAAAAAAGATTCCATGATCTAGTAGGTTTGGAAAATGCTAAAATAGTTTGAATGTGTTTATTTTTGAGGAAGGTAAGTGAAAATGACTGTCATTAGAATACACCTACCTGACTTCCAACTACAGGGAGCATCACTGACAGTGGGCACCAGCCACTGTCCTCTAAACCTATCACCCCATTGGGGCCCGGTTTCCCAGAGGCTGTTTTCAGGCAAAGAACAAGAGCAAGAGCATAGTAAGTTAGGTCCATTCCTGGAAGACACAAGACTGTTGGACAGCCAGCTTTGGCTGAAGGACTTCCAGACAGCAGTGCTGAATGTTTAGACTTCACAGCAGTTGAAAACACTTCAACTCTATTTTTCTTGTCTCTCTCCTTTTCTAAGGGTCAGACTTCATTATGATCTGACAGCTCTCCCAGCCACTCCCAACTCCTCCTCGAATTTATTTCTTAGGCATTTCCCCAATACAATTCTTCCCTATTCATTTCTATCTCGGTGTCTGCTTCTTAGACAACCCAGACAATTACAATAACTCATAAACCTCTGTGCACACAAAAAATAGCAGCTGAATATATAAGGAAAAACTTATTAGGAATAAAAGACCTGTACACAAGTGTAATATTACTGGGAAATTTTAATATAACTCTTTCATAATCAGTCATAAGTAACAGACAAAAATTAAAAACATAAAGAAATTTATGAACCTATAATCTCTCAAATAGATAATAAAAATTATTTTCTAGGTTGATGGAACAAAGAAAGGAGAGTTGATTTCTATCATCCAATAGAGTTAGAATAGAGTTATAATAAATAATAAGTGATGAAGTTAATACTTTGAAATTATGAAATACATCCACAAACTTTGGAACAAAGAGGCAATCAAAACTGAAACCTAGCATAACGAATCCTCAGAAGACAACGTAGAAACTTAAATGCTTTTATAAAAAAAGAAAGACTAAAATTAATGAAAATTAGGCCTGGCGTGCTGGCTCATGCCTGTATTCCCAGCACTTTGGGAGGCCAAGGTGGGTGGATCACTTGAAGTCAGGAGTCCGTGACCAGCCTGGCCAACATGGTGAAACCCCATCTCTACTAAAAATAACAAAAATTAGTGGAGCATGGTGGCGTACTTCTGTAATCCCAGCTACTTGGGAGGCTGTGGCAGGAGAATCATTTGAATCTGAGAGGTGGAGGTTGCAGTGAGCAGAGATCGCGCCATTGCACTCTAGACTGGGAGATAGAGACTCTGCCTTAAAAAAAAAAAAAAAAGTAATGGGCCAGGCACGATGGCTCACTCCTGTAATCCCAGAACTTTGGGAGGCCGAGGTGGGCGGATCATGAGGTCAGGAGTTTGAGACCGTCCTGGCTAACATGGTGAAACCCCATCTCTACTAAAAATGCAAAAAAATTAGCTGGGCGTGGTGGCGGGCACCTGTCGTCCCAGCTACTGGGGAGGCTGAGGCAGGAGAATGGCACGAACCCGGGAGGTGGAGCTTGCAGTGAGCTGAGATCACACCACTGTACTCCAGCCTGGGCAACAGAGTGAGATTCCGTCTGGGGTTGGGGAGGGGGGGAAGAAAAAAAGAAAAGGAAGGAAAAGGGAGGGGAGGGGAGCGGAGGGGAGGGAGCCTTGTCAAAGTGCAGGTTAATTACCTCTGCAGTACGCCTAGTGGCCACTCAAGTTGCCTTATTCCGCCCCATATCACCCCTGTATCGCCCCACACATAGTGCAATGCCTAGTATGTAGTAGACACTCAAAGTTGCTCTCCTGAATGTGTGCACGAAAGAACAAGATTTACACAAACTTTTGGTCTTGTCTTGGGAAAGAACTAATCGAAACTTCTATTATCTGGGGAGAACGCTTTAAAAATTCTCTATTTTCTCCCTCACTGAGAACACAGTGATTCCACACACAGTTGTGAGGCCTCTTGATGTGCTTCCCCTCCTGAGCTGCTAAAAGGGAGACTTTGGGCTGTCACTTAGCTTTCAGACTTGTAGGGAAGAATGTGATCCCAGATTAGCAGAGCATGTAAGTCATGTTCTCTCCCACCCAAATGCTCAGTTGGTCTTGTCTTTCAATATCTCCAGTTCCTAAGATGAGTCATCAGTACTGAGGGTAGGGGCTTGGAGACAGAGCTCCCGAGGCACTTCAGAAAGAGGTTCATTCAAAGAGACATAGGGTTCTACATGGGAGCATTCCAAGAAAAGGAACACCGAGGACAGATGTCACTTCATGTCTTGCTGCACATGTGAGCCCCTGCCATCCTGTTGTCATTTGCAGGTGTGTGTTTGTGTGTTTTATAACTGCTCCCAGGACAGTTCTAAATGACAAAGCATTTGTGCTGGCAGCACCCTCTACTTCACACCTACTCCTCCAGGCTTCTGGCGAACACAGGGCTCAGAGGAACTACCTTCCTCGAGAATCACAGACATGGCTGGTTTTCTCAGGAAGGGGTCTCGGTTGAGCATTAAAATACAACAATGTTTGGTTTTTGTACAGGAAACCTTTTTTTCCATCAGTTTCAACAACCCCAGGCATTACCTATTGTAGCTGATGCTTTCGCTCTTACCATATCCTGCTACCTTTCCTGTCGCCAAAGCCCTAAATGGATTCCTCAAGGAATGTCTTCCTAACTTCCCTCAGGCAAGAGGAGGAAGGGCTGTCTTCATTATGTCTTTACTCTAAAGTGTTTAGCATAAAAAAGCAGCTCTGGATTCATTTCATTAATAAAACACAGTGAACAAAAGTCTTCCTGCATCAGTTTGACTCATGAGATCAAATTGTGTGATAACTACTCACCCATAACACAGAAACCACACAAAACTGGACCTGCCTAAGGAAGTTAAACTTAGAATCCCATTTCCCCTTGGGGTTGAGTTTCCATTTTCTCATTTATTAAATAACTTATAAACTATTTTTTAAATTAACCAGCTCTTGGGCCAGGCGTGGTGGCTCACGCCTGTAATCCCAACACTTTGGGAGGCCGAGGTGGGCAGATTACCTGAGGTCAGGAGTTCGAGGCCAGCCTGCCCAACGTGGTGAAACCCAGTCTCTACTAAAAACACAAAAATTAGCTGGGTGTTATGGCGCATGCCAGTAATCCCAGCTACTCGGGAGGCTGAGGTCGGAGAATCACTTGAACCCGGGAGGCGGAGTGAGCCGAGATCACACCACTGCACTCCAACCTGGGCAAAAGAGCAAGACTCCATCTCAAAAAATTAATTAATTAATTAATTAACTAGCTCTCTAAAAGTTCAATAAAACTTACCCTGAGCTGCATGTTGTGCCTGCGTGGTCTCACCCAATGGAAGGTGAGCACATTCATAATGGCTGGTGAAAAGCCAAGCAATATGTTTGTATGGTTCTTAAAGAACTGAGAAACAGCAAGAATATGCACAGTATTTGTAAATAACTTGAGACTTTATAAAACGATCCTTTGTTGGAAAATACACAGAAAAAGTTGTACGCAGGTTTACCTAGAATGTCAATTGGAATAAAGACTGTGATGGCTTTTTTTTTTCTTTTTTCTTTTTTCTTTTTTTTTTGAGATGGAGTTTCGCTCTTGTTGCCTAGGCTGGAGTGCAATGGCACGATCTTGGTTCACTGCAACCTCCGCCTCCTGGGTTCAAGCAATTCTTCTGCCTCAGTGTCCTGGCCACTTTTGTATTTTTAGTAGAGACAGAGTTTCTCCATGTTGGTCAAGCTGGTCTCAAACTTCCGACCTCAGGTGATCCATCCACCTCGGCTTCCCAGAGTGCTGGGATTAGGATTACAGGCATGAACCACAGTGCTCGGCCAGCTTGGGACTCTTAATGGCTCCCTCCTTGCTTGTAGGCAGGGCTGCAGCATCTGCCTTCCCTTCTTCCACACTGCACCCTTCTTCCCTCGGACTTGAACTTTGCATCTTGGTTCACTCCTGGGTGTTCACGACTGTCCTTCTGATTGCAATGCCCAGCACATGACCATCCAAAGGAAGCCACTGCCCCTTTAGAGTCACTCTGGACTTTGCCAGCAACATTTCCTAGGTACCCTCTGCCCCTTTGCCATGAGGTCTTGGCAGGTACATCACTTATGACAAATTGTTTTCAGATTAACAGAGGTCTTATTGGGAGCAAGGGAATTTAATTAAAGTCAAAGCCCGAATTCCAGCCAAATGAGTGTCCTCTGTACGCCTGGCTGATGCCTAGGTTCTCTAAATACATCAATACCAGGGAGCTCACCTGTCCTCTTCCTTCCTTCCTGCTAATGGGGACCCTAAGATTTTTAGTAAAGGAAAAAAAAGGATAACTTTGTTTCTTTTCAAGCTACCTTCACTTGTACACATCCATGATGATTACCCTCTCTCAGTGATCTCTGAGCTCCAGGAAGAGCTCCCTATGAATGGACATTCCTGTGACCTCATCCAGATCTGGGATATTCTAGAAGATGATGTACAGAAGATGCTGTTTGTTCTCAGAATGCTCGTTTGTTTTCGAATGTTTGTTAAACTGCATCTTATATGACTTCCAAATCCAAGGAGTCGTGGTCAGGAATCCATCAACCCCAAATGGGTCCATGACTAGCAGGGATTCTTCAAACTCCTTAAAAAGTAGTCTGAATTTTTCTGTATGTGATTTTTATTTTCCAGAGGCGAGAATCCACAGTGCTCATGGTGTATTCAAAGAGGTCTCCAACACTGAAAAGATGAAAAACAGATGTTTACTTGGACTCCTTTTCTCATTCTGGCATCCCATGAGACTCTGATGATGTTCGCAGCTTTAACTCCAAAACCAAACCTAAAAAATATTTATCTGAGAGTGTCAGGGTAAAATTTCCGGGTAAAATCTCTGCCTGCTGAAGAAGGCACTTGCACTTCTAAAGAGGGCATGGCACGCCCCTACCTTGATATGATTCATGATTTCCAGCAATATTTGAGGCTTATTGGGCAGTACCACAAATCATTTCCTACTGTTCACAATAATTACCTTGATAAGAGTCTTCCTTAAGAAAGACAAAAAAATTTATCTGGTCCCTGGACACTATCCTAAGATCTTAGTCAACTGTGTCCCAATCCTGGGCTTCCTCTGGGTCAACCCTGTCTTCAAAGCTCAGAATCATACTTACAGGATGGCAGAAGAATCACTTCATCCTAGGAAAGCTTCCTCAGAAAGCTGAGAAGGTGTTCCATGTTTGGGGAACAACAGAACTCGCTAGAGAAGCATTCTATGTGCTAGTGTATGGCCAGGATTTGGAGGGCCAGAGCCTAAGACTGTCAACATGGTGGGTCTTACCAGTTCCGGGGGCTTCAAACTTCAGTTGCCTCTCTCCCTATGACCCCACCCAGTCTTTTAATACTTCCTGCTTTGATCAACATTAGAGGCTATCACCTTTCCACCTTGTGCAAATGCCCGATGATGTTTCTTTCCTCCGCCCACCACCCCCCCAACCTTTCTTGAGGTGGAGTCTTGGTCTATTGCCCAAACTGCAGTGCAATAGCTCGACCTCGGCTCACTGCAACAGGGTTCCAGTAATTCTCCCACCTCAGTCTCCCGAGTAGCTGGCATTACAGGCATGGGCCACCACTCCAGCTAATTGTATTTTTAGTAGAGTTGGCATTTGGCCATGTGGGCCAAGCTGGTCTCGAACTCCTGACCTCAGGTGATCCGCCCACCTCGGGCTCCCAAAGTGCGGAGATTACAGGTGTGAGCCACCATGCCCGGCCTAAATGCCTGATGATATTTCTTTACTCCAGATGTGCATTCTAACTTCTGTTTATCATCACTGGGATGTCCCCTGGATAGATTAATCAGCATCTCAAACTTAATATGCTCAAAACTTTATTCTTGATCTCTGGTCACAAATATGCCTCTTTTCTTGTGTTCTTCATTTAGTTATAAATGCATCTCTTCTTCTGGTTGATAATATGAAAAATTCTGGGAGTTACTATTGAAATTTCTCTCTGTGATCCTCCCTAACCAATACATCAACAAGTCCTGGTTGGGCATGGTGGCTCACGCCTGTAATCCCAGCACTTTGGGAGGCCGAGGTGGGCAGATCACAAGGTCATGACATTGAGACCATCCTGACCAAGAGGGTGAAACCCTGTCTCTACTAAAATACAAAAATTAACTGAGCACAGTGGCATGTGCCTGTAGTCCCAGCTACTCAGGAGGCTGAGGCAGGAGAATCGCTTGAACCCAGGATGCAGACGTTGCAGTGAGCCAAGATAGCACCACTGCATTCCAGCCTGGTGACAGAGTGAGACTCCGTTTCAAAAACAAAAACAAAAACAAGAGAAACAAGCAAAAAACAAGTCCTGTTTGTCCTACCTCCAAATTATATCTCATATCTGCCTACTTCTCTCCATTTCCACCACCTCCACCAGGTAACCATTGTGCCTGGTGAGAGGATTACATTTCTGACATGATTCCATGCTTGTCCCTTCTCTGATCCTTTTTACTTCATGCAGCCAGAGTGAACTTTCAAAAAGGCAAATCTAGCCACTGCCCTTGCCAGCTTAAAACACTAATAATGCCTTCTTATCTCATGTGGGATGAAGTCCAAACCTCTTACTTGCAGTGACAGTTCCCTTGAGATCTGACTCAGTGCCATCTCCTGTTCCTCCTGGCGTTGTGTCTGTGTTCCAGCCACACTGGCCTTACAGGACCTTCAACACGTTCAGTTTGCTCCTTTACAGCAATGGGTCTTCATTCTTTCTCTCTCTCGACATGGGAGTAGCGGGAAGATCTCACAGATCACTCTGTTCTGTAAGGAGAGCAGAAAAAGAGCATCCTTCACCTTGAGAAAGACCTACAGATTCACTCTCCTGTGCAAATTCTCTCTCTCTCTTCCACACAGTGGAAGTCACTGACATCATGACACTTGCTATATTATGCTGTGATACCCCTTCCCACCCCAGCTCTAGCAGCTTAAGGATTGTTGTTTCATCATTTTATATGCACTGAGTATGATCCCCAAAGGCAGGTTATTTTAAGCTACCACTTATTTAAAGAGCCCTGTTCGCAAATTGAAGGCAGCACCAACTTATCTTTCCCTTTAGGGTCCAATTTGTGGCTGCACTAGGTCCACTGAGACCTCAATTCTACTTTTAATCATTAAAGAGGCCAAGGAGATGTTATCAAATTTTCTCCTAAATATTTTAAATATTTAGAATAAATAAAATGATCTTAGACAATGGGACAGAAACATGAACAGAACAATGTGTGTATAATTTTAACTGTTTGTAATGTAAGCATATGGATAACGTTGGTTTTTAGAGCTTTTGTATTTTCCACTCTTTGTTATAAAATTATTAAGCACATACGAAAGTAGAGAATACTATGATAACTCTCATGTATTTGTTACTTAGTTCAATAATTATTAACTTATGGTTGATACTGTTGCACAAATACCTCCTCCAATGTTTGTTTCCCTCTCAAACTCGGTTCTTTTTGAGCAAATCCTTGACACATCATTTCATCTGAAAATATTTTACTATGTATTTCTGCAAGTTATGGGCTTATCATTATTACTATTATTTGAAACAGAGTCTCACTTTGTCACCCAGGCTAGAGTGCAGTGACACAGTCTCAGCTCATAGCAACCTCTGCCTCCCAGATTCAAGCAATTCTCCTGCCTCAGCCTCCTGAGTAGCTTGGACTACAGGTGCGCCACCATGCCCAGCTAATTTTTGTGTTTTTAGTAGAGGCAGGGTTTCACTATGTTAGCCAGGCTGGTCTCAAATTCCTGACATTAAGTGATTCCCGCCTCTGCTTCCCAAAGTAATGGGATTGTAGGTGTGAGCTACCACGCCCGGCCAAGGGCTCTTTTAAAACATGATGAAAACATAAATATCACACATAAAATTATTAATACTTTCTTAGTATCATAAAACATTCAGTCTATTCAAATTTCTAAGAGTATCTTAAAGTATTTTACAGCAGTTGGTTTATTTGAATGAGGATCAATAGATACACATTGCGTTTGGTTGATATAACCCTTGTTTTTTTTCTTTTTTAAATTTTTTAAGACAGGGTGTCACTTTGTTATCCAGACTGGAGTGCAGTGGTGTGATCTTGACTCACTGCAGCCTAGACCTCCTGGGATCAAGCAATCCTCCTTGCGTCAGGCCCCCAAGTAGCTGGGACCACAGATGCATGCCGCCATGCCTGGCTGATTTTTGTATTTTTTTGGAGAAATCAGGTTTTGCCATGTTGCCCAGGTTGGTCTTGAACCCCTGGGCTCAAGGGATCTGTCCACTTCAGCCTCCCAAAGTGCTGGGATTACAGGCTTAAGCCACCACGCCAGCCCCCTCTTGTTTCTTTTAATCTATAGATTTCCTTCTCTGTATTTTTCTTTCCAATGTGTTTGTTGAAGAGATTAAAGAAACCAGGTCATTTTTCCTATGAATTTTACTAACTGCATCTTCATGGTGTCATTTAACATACTCTGTTTTCTTAAAAGCTGGCAGTTTGATCTGGAAGATTTATCAGATTAAATTTCAGTTTTTTGGCAGGAATGACTCATAGTTGTGTACTTTCATCAGGAGGCACATAATATCTGATTATCTCCCTTTATGGGATGTTAAGATTGACTGCTGGGTCAAATCTTGTTAGTCTTTCCATCATTTTAAAGTTCCCCATCAGTTTCTCATCTAACAGTTTTAGCAGTCATTGATGATCACTGCCTACATCCATTATTTTACTAGGAGTTCTGAAATGATGTCATTACATTAATCCTTCTTCGTTTAGTAGCTGGAGTGCTGCCATACAGAAAGACTTTTCTTCATGAGCTATATGATAATCCCTAAGCATAGTTTGTAAAGGAAAAGCAGAATAAATGCTTGACTGTTTTCTCGTTTTTAGAATATTTAGTTCCCTAACATCTGCTAAATGTGACCAAAGACCAATGGTGGCTCTTCTTTTCAGTATCATTTTGAACCCATGAATGATACAATATTAGATGCCTAAAAATTCTTGGCTGTTATTATCCTTTTTGAGAACCCAACTGTCCCATCTTTAGTGAGTGAGGGTATCTCTTTAATTTGGTTTCTAAACCCTTTTGACATGACCCTAGAGATCTTTAAAAGATTTCTCTTATTTTCTAGTATAATAAGATGCTCTAGCTCATCTTGTCTATTTCCTGAACCAGATCTGAAACAGTCATTTCTCCAAAAAGACTTTACATGCGGAACAATGTTGCGAGATCAGTCTGACTACTAGGCATGCTCCTTGCTGTCAGGCCTCCGAGCCCAAGCTAAGCCATCATATCCCCAGTGACCTGCACTTATACATCCAGATGGCCTGAAGCAACTGAAGACCCACAGAAGTGAAAATAGCCTTAACTGATGACATTCCACCATTGTGATTTGTTTCTGCCCCACCCTAACTGATCAATGTACTTTGTAATCTCTCCCACCCTTAAGAAGGCTCTTTAATCTCCCCCACCCTTAAGAAGTTTCTTTGTAATTCTCCCCACCCTTGAGAATGTACTTTGTGAGATCCCCCCCTGCCCCCAAAACATTGCTCTTAACTCCACCGCCTGTCCCAAAACCTGTAAGAACTAATGATAATCCACCACACTTTGCTCTCTTTTCGGACTCAGCCCACCAGCACCCAGGTGAAATAAACAGCCATGTTGCTCACACAAAGCCTGTTGTGTGGTCTCTTCACACGGACACGTGTAAGACACTTGCTCCATATTTCTTTGCCCCTTTTAGTGGACAGGGCAATATAAAACATGCACTTTTAAAGGAAAAGAATACGGGCATAGTGACACAGCCAACTAAAATAGAAGTCAGAGAAATTTTACTCTTTGATTTTATATTTGTGACTCTAATTACTTATCCTGAAATTCTTGGCTCTGGCAAAGTTAACATAATTACTTGTTTTTACCTTACATGTCTTAGTTTCAGAAAAATGATACCCAAATCATTCAATATAAATATTGAATACAGTTTAAAATTTCTCTGGAGTGGGACGGGGTGTGGTGGCTAATGCCTGTAATCCCAGCACTTTGGGAGGCCGAGGCAGGTGGATCACCTGAGGTCAAAAGATCAAGACCATTCTGTCCAAGATGATGAAGCCCAGTCTCTACTAAAAATACAAAAATCAGCTGGGTGTGGTGGCGGGCCCATAGTCCCAGCTACTCGGGAGGCTGAGGCAGGAGAATTGCTTGAACCTGGGAGGCGGAGGTTGCAGTGAGCTGAGATCACACCACTGCACTCCAGCCTGGCGACAGAATGAGACTCAGTCTCAAACAAATATAAAAATAAAAATAAATTTCTCTAGAGTGTCTTTTTACCATTAGGATATATCCCACTCGGGACAGTCAGTCAAGTTACTGTATTTTAAATCACCTGAAATATTGTAACCCTTGTGTGGTTAAGTGGCTACATATTTTTAAATTCCGAAAAAGAATTGTTTTTGTTTACATTGTTCTGTTTCAAATAACTACCAAGATTTTCTTAGCATTATAAGGGTAACATTCTTAGAGGAGTGTAGAGATGAGAGGAAACACTTTTGTGTTTATAGCGGGAAAAAGTACATTGAAGTTGGTCAGATTATACAGTGGAGATGACAGAGCCTGCTAAGAAGGTGAGACTCCCACACTGGGAGGTCAAATTGGCATCAGTAACTATGACACACTTACTGGCCACAGCTGTGGGAGAATATCAATGCACTAGTGGAGATTTTTCTAATGAAACTCCCTGACGTACACAGAAAAATGAGTGACCATTTACCACTAGATTCCTTTCTAAACAGTCTATAAACATTCTTGTCTTCTACCAACCCCCAGAGTAAATTCATCCCGTCGCTCAAATTTTAGTTCACCTGGAACCTAATAAATGGTTAATGTTACCTTTATTTTATGATGGTGTTTGGTCATCAGATTTCATTATTTTGCCTTTAGTATAGAGCAATGTTTGCTCTATTCCCTTTGGGAATTGTAAACAAGGTGTACTAGCCTGACCTTAAGTGATTCCGCCTCGGCTTCCCAAAGTGCTGGGATTACAGGTGTGAGCCACCACGCCCAGCCAAGGGCTCTTGGTTAAATGGTGAGCCTGCCACCCAGGTGAAGTGCCTCCACATCTGTGTTCTTTAAGAGATGGTAACTGGGATTCGGTGTTTTATATAAGAATCATCAGAATAGCATTTATGTAGCTTTCACTAAAATATTTTCTCAGGGGACAAACAAGTAGTAAGTCATCTGGATATTAAACACTAGGAATAGTTTGGTTTTTTTCTTAAGTAATGTACATGGGCAGTGCTCTGCCCATCCTGATTTTTGTGTAAAATTTCTCCTTTCCATCTCTCAGCAATAAAAACTTACTATGGTCACACAGGGACTCTGCGGAGGACAGACACTGTGCACACATAGCCGTCTTGCATTTTAGTATCATTACTTACCAAGCTGGCAATGTGCTTTGGACCTGCAGGAAGCCAAGTCATCTTTGAGAGCTGCAGCATGACTCGATTAAGTGATCAAAGTCCTTAAACTCAGGGACTGAGAAGGCCCGTCTTAGCTCTACTCTGATGTATTGGGTTGTTTTGGACAAGGCACTCAGCCTCTCTATGCCCACCTACTGTGAAAACATGATGCCTAGTATGAAACCTCCAGGGGCATGGTAAGAAAGTGTCCATGGTACTCCCAGGGGACACTTTTATGGCCATTCAAGAGAAATACTTATCTTCCTCACTCTACATACAGTCTGTTCTCTTGGTTTATGCTGATTTTGTATTTGCAACCCACATTTCTTTTTTCTTCTCCTCTTTGATTCATGATGTATTTGAAGGTTCCGCTCAAGAATCTATTTCTGACGCTTCATTCCTGAGTGCCACTGCCAGTTTGGATTGTCTTTTTCTCCCTTCCCTTATTTTACAACTAAGCGATATCGATGTGGAGGGATTTATATCACCCTACAGAGGAGTTTTTGCATCCTGCTTTGTCCCAGGCCCACGCCCAGCTGCAGTGTGCTGCAACAAGCACTGCTTGCATGTGAGCATGAGGGCTCTTTGGAGGTCTTGCTGTGGGCTTCGATTTTGTTTATCATTTCATGTTTGTTGTGGTTTGAACATGACACTGATGGATCTGTTTAAAAACCTCAACCTTTTCCAACAGAATATCACATTTATAACTTATAACCTTCACTTCAATCAGCAACGTCAAAAAGTTATATGTTAGGTGTAATGACCATGAATGTACTATCATCCCACACAGGTCAAAGGCCTCCTTGGGAGCGCCTGTGTTTGCTGTGGCCACATTAATTATTTAGTGGCGTGATAGCTTACCTTCTATTTCTATGCTAATTTGAAGCTTTGGAAAGCAACAATCACATTACCTCAGTCCTTGCTGACTGTTATTTTTGACGAATGATTGATTGTGGTGCTCTTTTT
>NW_012114577.1:748660-753051 GCF_000951035.1 Colobus angolensis palliatus
TCGTGAAATAAATATCACTCTAGCATCTATTCACTTCCTTCTTGATTTTGGCAGATTTTCGTGGGTGAAGGAGCGGTTTCTCTCTCTCTATTCAAAAAACAAATTTTGTAAGTCTTCAGCCCTAAATTTTCTCTGTTTCTTCATAACAATACCCAATACCATTGTTTTAATTCCGCTTCATAATACGATAGAAAAAGTGAACCATCTTTGTCCAAAATCCAAACATCCAAATTGTCAAATATCCAATTTGTGGCAGTTTTCTTGACTCCAGGTCATTGGACAAATGCCTTTAATAATGAAACCAGAGTGGCTTGTAATATTTTGCCTTTGTGTTCAGGATCTTTTTCATTTCAAACAACCTCAACAATCCTACTGTTAGGGTATACGCAATAATCGACATCCTGTATTTCCCTACTTGGCTGCAGAGAACAGAACATCCAGTGCACATGCCAGCCTAACGTGAGAGGCCCTTGAGTGACAGGCATTGTCTGTTTTTACTCAGATTTATTCCTCACCCTGCCCCTGAAAACAACAATTTTGTAGACTCTTGTGCCAACTGGTTTCTGACTAGATTCAGAAACAGAGAGGCCCTGGCAGGAGCTGGGAGGATGGGAGGAACAGAGAGGCCGGAGTATTTCTCCCTCCCTCCCCGACACTCACCTGCTTCGGTGGCTTCTCCAGCAATGACTGAGTCCTCTCTGCAGTCCCAGATCCTGCCAGCTAGGCCCTCCCTCCATGACCCTAGCCTCTTCCCCGGATGCCTCATAAATCCACCTCTCCAGGTGGTCCTGGGCTTGGATTCTGAATACACTCTTCATATTAGTTTCTCAGGGCTGCTCTAACAATGTGCTACAGGCTGGGTATTTTAAAACAACAGGGATGCATGGTCTCACAGCTCTGGAGGCTGAAAGTTCCAAATCAGGGTGTCAGCAGGGCCGTGCTCCCTCTGAGAATCCGTCCTCACCTTTTGCAAGCTTCTGGTGGTGGCCACAATCCCTGGCATTCCCTGGTTTGCAGCTGTGTTATTCTCGTCTGCCTCTGTCATCAGAAGGCCATCTTGCCCCCGTGTCTGTCTCTGTGTCTCTTCTCTTTTTATGAGCACACTAGTCCTGTTAGATTACGGGCCCACTATTCCAGTCTGACCTAATTTTAACTTAACTAATTACCTTTGTGACGATCTAATTTCAACACACCTTTTTGAGGGGATACAGTTTGGCCCATGACACCGCCTTCCTGTGTGGCCGCAGTTTGCCACTGTCGCCGCTCTGATGCATCAGGTTGTTTGGGGCAAGACACTTAACTGAATCTCCTCTGAGAGGCCAAGAGCTGATGTCTTTCATTGGCCCTTGGCTATTTCAGCTCTTCCAGCACCTTCCCAACTAGTTCCCCTAATTGAATTCTTACCATTGAATTCTTTAATCTGGGCTTTCTTTTTCTTTTTCTTTTTTTTTTTTTTGAGACGGAGTCTTTGTTGCCCAAGCTGGAGTGCAGTGGCACAATCTCTACTCACTGCAAGCTCCACCTCCCAGCTTCACGCCATTCTCCTGCTCAGCCTCCCAAGTAACTGGGACTACAGGCGCCCGCCACCATGCCCGGCTAATTTCTTGTATTTTCAGTAGAGACGGGGTTTCACCGGGTTAGCCAGGATGGTCTCGATCTCCTGACCTCTTGATCTGCCCGCCTTGGCCTCCGAAAGTGCTGGGATGATAGGCATGAGCCACTGCGCCTGGCCTGGGCTTTATTTTTCTGAGTAGACCTTTATGGCTACACCAGTAGAAGAGACGTTTCTCCTTGTTTGTTTCTTTTGTTTGTTTCATATTCCTATTATTCCCTTGTGAGTACTGGTTTAAACAGCAACAGAGGAGAGTGCCAAACCTTCCCACTAGCTGAAGAATTAGAGCAGGTGGCTCTTTCCCGCAAACAAGAGCTGCCAAAAAACATGTCTTCACTTCAGAAAAATCCTTCAGCAGACTGGTATACACCATGAGGCCATAATCATGATTAGCTTTTCCTTTTAAATTCTGAGTGGGTAGACATCAGCTCTGAAACACAAAGGAGTGTCTCACAGACATCGATCATTTGGCCTCATCAGAACGAGAAATAGAACAAATCAAAACAGCAACTTGGAAGGGTTTTAATTTTTTTGGACTCGACTGCATCTCCCACATGGCATTATTTCTCAGTGAGTTGCTTTCATTTTCATTTGGTGCAACCCTTTAACCCTTTCTTTTCCTACAGAAATGTTCATAGCTGTGAAAGAGCCATCATGGTAGAAACCACCAGTGATGCCCACAGAGCAGCCGTGGCCGAGGAATCCTGGGATTATCTTCTCTGTCAGTCCCTGCAGGCATGATGGACATGCTGTCTCTTTAGGTCCACTGGGTTAATTTGGCTCCCTGAAGACCTTGACAAAATGCCTTCTGTGGTGGCATTTTTGTTCCAGGAAAGCATTTTGTTGATTTTGTGCTATAAAATACATCTTGGGGTGCATGGGAAGTAAATGATGATCAATGAAGGGGGCTATAAAATCTTCCTAAACAATGGTGGAGGAAACTTTCTACGGCTGGATCTCAGTGGCAATAAAATAAGGGCATACAAAAGGACCTCAGTTTTTTAAATTTATTTTTAATCTATTTAGAGACAGGGTCTCATTCTGTCCCCCAGGCTGGAGTGCAGTAGTGTGATCATAGCTCACTGCAACCTTGAACTCCTGGGCTCAAGTGATCTTCCCACCTCAGCCTCCCAAGTAGCTGTGACTATGCGAGGTGCCACCACATCTGGCCATCTGGCTATTTTGTTGTTTTTGTTTCATAGAGACGGAGTCTCGCTATGCTGCTCAGTCTGTTCTTGAACTTCCGGCCTCAAGTGATCCTCTCGCCTTCAGCCTCCCAAAGTGCTGGAATTACAGGAGTGAGCCACCATTCCCAGCCTAATTTTAAAATTATTAATGTTGTGCAGACATCTAAAGATAGCCCAGAATGGGTATTTTGATTCATTAATTAATTGACCATTCATTCATTCATTCAGCAATGTTTACCTAGTGCCTGTTATATTTGAAGTCTGACTCTAGATGATGGGGATATATAGTGGGAAATAAAAAAAGTCGGGGATTTAGCTCTCACAGATCTTAAACTCAAATAAAAGAAAATAGTTAATTAGTAAACAAGAAAATGACAGTGAGTGATAAAGGCTTTAATAAAATTAAAAGAGGCAATGTGATAGAGATAGCTTGGGTGACTGCCTGGAAATCATCCTGGTTCCTCCCTTTCTCTTTGGGCAGGTGATATGGTTTGGCTTCGTGTCCCCACCCAAATCTCATCTTAAATTGCAATCCCCAGGTGTTCAGGGAGGAACCTGGTAGGAGGTGATTGGATCATAGAAGCAGTTTCCCCCAGGCTATTCTCATGATAGTGAGTGAGTTCTCACAAGATCTGATGGTTTTATAAGGGCTTGGCAAGCTCCTCCTTTGCTCACTCTCCCCTTGCCTGCTACCATGTAAGACATGCCTGCTTCCCCTTTTGCCATGATTGTAAGTTTCCTGAGGCCTCCCAAGCCATGTGGAACTTTTGAGTCAATTAAACCTCTTTCCTTTATAAATTTCCCAGTCTCGGGTAGCATTCTTTATAGCAGTGTGAAAACAGACTAATACAGCAGGGCAAGTCTCTGCAAGGACATGTCACTTGGGCTGTGGCTGAATCACAAGGGAGGGACAGCTTTGCAAAAGACCTGGGGAAAGAACATTTCAGGCAGAGAAACATGAAGCATAAATTCTGAAAACTGAGAATAAACTCAGGGAGTTGGAGAACCATAAGCAGCCTGCATGTCTGAGTATACTGAGTTGTGGAATACGAAATCAGATTAAGTCAGAGGTCAGCAGGCCAGGAAATGTAGGGTCTTGTTGGAGTTTCAATTTTATTTTGTCATCAGTGGGAACTTTTTGGAGGATTTTTAAAGTATGGAGGAGAAATTACATAATCTAAATGTGTAGAACAGACTTCAGAGAGGAAAGAATGAAACCAAGGAGATCAAAGAATTGTCCAGTGAGAGATGGTCCCTGAACTGGGGATGGTGGCACTGGCAATGGAGGAATGTGCACAAATGCAAGGGGCATTTTGGGAGTAGCATTCACAAGACTTAGCAATGAACTGGGTGATGGGATGTGGTGGGCAGATATTAGGATGACCTCTGTTTATCCTCACCTCCTGATATTCATTCCCTTGTGAAGTCTCCTGTTTTTGAATATGGGGTGAGCCTATGACTTGTTTCTAACCAACAGAATATAGAAACAGCGATTGTGGCCAGGCGCTGTGGCTCAAGCCTGTAATCCCAGCACTTTGGGAGGCCGAGACGGGCAGATCACGAGGTCAGGAGATCGAGACCATCCTGGCTAA
>NW_012114577.1:753301-776126 GCF_000951035.1 Colobus angolensis palliatus
ATTGCATGGCAATTCTGTGAATGCAGTACATAAGATCTAAACATCTGTTTTGATAGCAGACTGTTTATTAGCTCTCACCCTTGCTAGCATTGATGAAGCAAGTTTCTGTGCAGAGAGGCCCTTATGGCAATGAATAATGTCTGGCCAATCGCCAGTAAGGACCTCAGGCCTTCAGTCCAGTAACCCACAAAGAACTGAATCTTGCCAATAACTATGAGGAATTAGATAATTCCCCACTTGAGCCTCAGATGAGACTGCAGCCTGGGCAACACCTTGATTGCAGCCTTGTGAGAGACCCTGAAGCAGAGGAAGCTGTGCCTGTATTCCTGTCCACAAAAACTAAGATCAGAAGTATGCTGCAAGCCACCAAGTTTCTAGTAATATTGCTACACAGCAGCAGATAATGATTATATGGAATAAGCAGGAATGGGGAGTCAAGAATGACTTCTTGAACAACTGGATAGAAGGTAGAATAATTCACTGAAATGAGGAGGCTTGAGGAAGAACAGGTTCAGGGAGAAATCAAGAGCAGAGGTTTCAAATAAGTGGTTGGATATGCATATAAGGAGCATAGTAGAGAAAAGTGGTTGTCAGTAGCCTATCACTGGCATTTCCTTTATCCACATGTGTAAAATCAGTAGAGTAATTACCAGATCTTCCCTGTTTAAGAGTGCTGTGTAGGCTGGCCTAGGACGTAGGTTCTTCTTTTCTGCTCCTCCCCACTTTGCTGGACTTTATTCCCCTACACAATGCTTTGCTACCTCTGCTATCATCACATTCTCATTCTGCCTGTCTCCCTTTGCCCTTCATATCCTGTCCTAGGTTCAGCTTTCGTAGCATCTTTTACCAAGATTTATTCCAGACAGAGAATCCTTTCAGATCTTTGTATTCTCTCCTCATTTCCCAGCCTGATCAAAACACGCCTTTCGATGCTCATTCACCAAGGATTCTGCTACCAAATAGCAAATATATGCTGAGAGGTGGTGCTGTGTAAGGAATATGGATTTGGAGAAAGGTTGGAATTTGAACTGAAAATCTACTACTTATGGGCTGAGAAAGACACATAACATCTTCATTTTCTCATCCGTAAAATAATGATAGCAATTATAGCAATGCCTACCTCCTAATGTTGTTTAAACATAAAATCACTGGAGTTACAAAATGCCCAGTACAGTCCTTGGCACATAGCAGGTATGGTAAATCATACCTATTATAATCAAACTGATTTTTTCTAAAGTGAAAAATATTCTATCTGGCTAACATATTACCTTATAGCTCTTATATTCCCAAATTTAAAATAACCACATTTGATTTCTTTCAATGCTCTAGTCTATTTTTATCAGTATTTAAATGTGTTCCAGACACATCTGTCTTTAAAAAGAATTTTTTTTCAATCACTCCACTTTCCTCACTAGACAGCTTCATTCTCTCTCCCCTCGCCTTCAGAATCACGCATTCTGAGCCTCGTCTGCACTCTGTCCTCATTGCCTCGTGGCTACTTCTTGCATTCTGTACAAAGAGTTTTGCAACTACTGTTCCACTTTTTTTTTTGAGATAGAGTCTCGCTCTGTCACCAGGCTAGAGTGCAGTGGTGCAATCTCAGCTCCCTGTAACCTCCACCTCCGGGATCCAAGCAATCCTCCTGCCTCAGCCTCCTGAGTAGCTGGGACTACAGGCGCCCGCCACCATGCCCTGCTAATTTTTTGTATTTTTAGTACAGACAGGATTTCACCATGTTGGCCAGGATGGTCTCAATCTCTTGACCTCGTGATCTGCCTGCCTCGGCCTCCCAAAGTGCTGGGATTGCAGGCGTGAGCCACCGCGCCCGGCCTACTGTGCTACTTTTAAGGTTGTACTTCCAATGTCACCAAAGGCATTGTTGTTACTAAACCCAGTGGCTACTTTTCAGTCCTTATCTTACCTGAGCTCTTTGCAGCAATTAATTGTATAGACCATACTTCATTGCTATAACATTCTCTTCCATCTGTGTTTCCCACAGGTGATCTTCATTCCTATGGCTTCAATGACTATCCATGGGCTTATGTTTTCAGTCTGACTCTCTCCTGGACTCCTGAGCTACAAACCCAGCTCTCTTCCGGGTCCCCCAAGCTCTTGTTACTCAATCAAATTTACTACTTTCCCATGAAACTGCTTCTTCCCTCATTCCATCTGTATGAATGGCACTACGGAGACTCAGCTTCCTAAGCCAGAGACCCTAAAGCCACACACATCCCCACCACCCACTCCTTTTCCACTTCAAAGCCCTGTTGATTGTTGAGTTGCTGTGTTCTATAGACTCTGCTTCCACAGCAACTGTGGAATGTGATGACTGACCTCCACCCTCCTGGGGTGATATGGTTTGGCTGTGTGCTCACCCAAATCTCATCTTGAATACAGTTCCCACGTGTGGTAGGAGGAACCTGGTGGTAAGTAATTGAATCATGGGGACGGTTTTTTCCCGCGATGTTCTCCTGATAGTGCGTAAGTCTCACGAGATCTGATAGTTTTAAAAACGGGTATTTCCCTGCACAAGCTCATTCTCTTTGGCTGTAGCCAGGTTAGAAGTGCCTTTTACCTTCCACCAGGACTGTGAGGCCTCCCCAGCCACAAGGAACTGTGAGTCCACTAAACCTATTTTTCTTCCCGGTCTCAGGTGTGTCTTTATCAGCAGCGTGAAAACGGACTAATACATGGGGCCACCTCATCACTGACTGGATCACTGTACCTGCCCATTCCCTGCTCATCTTGCTTTCAGGTTTGCCCCTTTCCAGTCGTTCTCTGCATTTAAGTGATCCTATTAAAACACAAGTCCACTCACATACCGCGCTGCTTTCAGCCTTTTTAGTGCTCCCATCACCGTATGTCTGATATTCAATCTCCTTAGCATGGCATTTGGCGCCCTCATCATGGGGCTACTTTGTGACTGCCCAGCATTTTATTCAGATCTTTCCTTACGCCCATACGCCCTATTTCAGCCGCACTCAACCATTTGCAGTGACCCCATATTTCACACTCTTTTGTGATCTTTCCTTCTCCCCTCCCCTCTCCTCCCCTCTCCTCTTTTCTTCTCTTTCCCTTTTTTTTGGCGGAGTCTCACTCGGTCCCCCAGGTTGGAGTGCAGTGGCGTGATCTCAGCTCACTGCAACCTCCGCCCCCCGGATTCAAGCGATTATCCTGCCTCAGCCTCCGGGTGGCTGGGATTATAGGCGCCTGCCACTGCGCCCAGCTAATTTATATATTTTTAGTAGAGCCGAGGTTTCATCATCTTGGCCAGGCTGGTCTTGAATTCCTGGCCTGGTGATCCACCCGCCTCGGCCTCCCAGAGTGCTGGGATTATAGGTGTGCGCCACCGCGCCCGGCCGACTCTTGCTTTCTTGTAAGTTATTTTCCCTGCCAGTCTCTTCTCCGTTGGCCTCATAATGTCTCTTGTCCTTCTGAACTCAGCACAGATGCTGTCTTCTCTGGGACTCTGCTGAGCCTATGCAGCTCTTCCTGTGCACCCTCGCAGCCTCTCAGTAGAACTATATCTATGCTGGAGTTGACTCCTCCCTCATCTGCCTCTCCGACTAGCGCTTCCTGTTCCTTGAAGGAAGGTGCTGCATCTTCTTCACAATTGTATCTCCAGCCTGGTGCCTGGAGGCACTCCTGAAATAGGTGCTTAATGAATACACACTCAATGTGGTACCTTTTCAGTTCCTGGAATATTTCAGGCCTCTCACTTCAGGACTTCTGCCCTTGATTTTTCCCTATGTCAGCCAAGTTTTCCGCTGTCTTTTTGTATAATTGGCCCCTTCTAATTCTTCAGGATTCAGCTGAAATTTCACTGTGCTGGAGAAGTTTACTAACCACACTATCTGCTGACCTCCTTCACAACACTAAGCACTGGTTCTTATTATCTTCTATTTGTTTACTTGTTAATTGTATGACACCTCCCAATCCTCTTGCTAAAATATAACCTACATGAGAATCAAAACAGTATCTGTTTTATTATTCACTGTATCCACAACAGCTAGAAGATGGCTGACATATGATACTTGTTTCAAAATCCTTGATGAATAGATTAATGAAAGCAATTGATGTTAACTAGCGAAGGGAACTGTTTCTGAGGAGGAATGGGAGAGGTTTGAGTATGCTCATAAAGCAAGGGGAAACCTTGAAAGTGGGCAGGTGAAAATTGTTAGGGCTGGGTGCCGTAGCTCACGCCTCTAATCCCCAGCACTTTGGGAGCCCGAGGCAGGCAGATCACAAAGTCAGAAGTTCGAGACCAGCCTGGCCAACATGGTGAAACCCCATCTCTACTAAAAATACAAAGATTAGCAGGACGTGGTGGCACATGCCTATAATCCCAGCTACTTAGGAGGCTGAGGCCGGATGATTGCTTGAACCTGGGAGGCAGAGGTTGCAGTGAGCCGAGATTGTGCCGCTGCACTCCAGCCTGGGTGACACAGCAAGACACTGTCTCAAAAACAAAAAAAAAAAGGGAGAAAGGAAATGTAAGTTAGCTGGAGATTCTCAAGAACAGTAAAGGTCACGAAGATAGGGCTATGTGTTGACAACTGGATCTGAAAAGTGAAAACAAAACCAAAAGCTAGGGCTCTTCTCATCTGGAAACTGGACCAAAGAAGGTAAGGTCCGTGTAGCAGAGACTGTTTTTGCTCCGTGCAGCTGTCTTTGGTCACGCCAGGACTTGCACAAAGGGCCCCTGAGCATGGTAGTCACAGTGGCAAAGATGGATGTGACAGATACATAGGCCAAGAGCATGGGCTCGCGTTCGCCAGATCTGCCTAGATGCTCTCAGTGCCAAAAATGAGAGACGTGCAGCAAGCCCTAGGTACGGCAGCAAGCCCTAGCACCATCCCTTAAGGAGACAAACCATTAGTGCTAAATTAATTCCACGAGACACCTTCCACCCTGAAGTGAGCAGTAATTTGTCTTTATTCTGATACATATTCTGGGTATGGGGTCGCCATCCCTGCCTGCACTGCTTCACTCAGTATCATTAACTGAAGGTTTAAAGAGTCATTTTCCAACATAGGATCTCATATTAAATCGCCATAAACCGCAGGATCCACTTTACATGTGTTAGAAATGCTTGTTCCCCGGTGCCATAAAGAAATAGCACTTGAACATAAATTTAATTTCCTCAGCAAGGCCATTTTTACTTTACTTTCTGGTACACTCGCTAGCAGTTTTGCCATGAGAGGACACCAAACAAAGGAGACAGGGTCATTTATAACCTGACGCGTCCACCTTACTGCTGTGTCCGGTTTCCATTGGCTGGAACAGGATCTCACATGCTGTATTTATCCCGACTGGCTGGCAACTTAGAACTTTTTAAAGGAGGCAAAGGCAGAGGAGAACAAAGGAAGGAGGAAGTAACTTGTGAAATGTTGAGAAAGGTAAAAACACCTCCAAACAAGGAAGAGGAACAGGCTATGACCTAATGCTTGCTTGGACCAGTATAAGCCTCCAGGGCAAATATTTAGGCTAAATTGTGGGAGCTAAGAACGTAAAGTACACTGATTTCTTTATTACGGCTAGCAGATATCTAAGAATGTTAGCACGGGTCTTTGAATAGATTTTGATTCTAAGAGAAGTTACTATTTATTCCTAATTAGTTGGGGAGGAAAGTCTTTGAAGAGGAATCTCTACTTTACTTCTTACCCATGGAATGAGGTTTGATGATGGGCATGTTGCCATGAGATCCACCGGTCCTATCAAAAACCATATTACCCCGAGAGGTTGTCAGCCTGACAGAATATCGGAATGGCCCCTGAGAGGCTCAGCAAAGATGCCAGTGGTGTGCCTTCCCATGTGGTTGGGGCAAGATGTGGTATACATTGAACCAAGAGCAATTATAGGGCGTTGTGTCCCCAGTAGCAATAATATACGATCCAGAAATCCAGGAGTAGAAGTAATCTCATCTTTACTTCCAGAACTTACTTGGAGTTTTCGTGCATCCATTTCCAAAATTTTAAGGCCTATTGTGTTAGAAGATGTGGCCTTCAGGGTTGGAATGCTTCCACCGGGAGAAACAGCAATGGTTCCGCTGAATCTAAAGCTACACTGTAGCCCGGTTAATTTGAGCCTCCATGCTGATAGACCAGCGGCAGAGAAAGCATTTACTCTACTGGCATGAGTAAATGATGTTGGTTATGAAAATCCAGAGAGGCTGATGCATAAAGGCCCAGGGATGACTGTACTTGGAATTCAAGAGATAGATTCTCTGGGGTACTTCTGGTTGTTTCCATGGCTGCTGATGACAATGAAAGAACAATTGCACCAATCACACCTGACAACAGGGCGAAGTCTTTAGAAGCTCAGAGCCTTCAGGGATCAAAGTCTGGGTCCCACCTGACACGCCAGCTAAGATCAGCAAAAAAGTCAGCAAAAGTGAGAAGAATCAAACACAGGTGGTAGAAGAGGGAGTCAACGACTATTAATTATGACCTCAGATCCAACTGCAGCATCAGGATATTGGCCCATTCCACTAACCTTCCTGTGGTAAGTCTTCTTGGGTTTGCAAGCAGTCACCAAATTGAAGACTCAGTGACAGAACAGAATGGAATTATTCTGGGGCACAAGTGGATCAAAAGGCTGCATGGTGGACTCCAACAAAGTCCAGGGCCCTCACCATATTTCTTCCTGTCTGATGGTTTCTTGCCTCTCTCTGCCTGAGAACATATTCTGGCTGCAGAGTATGCTCCACTTGCATACAGGGGAGGCCTGCAGTGATGGAGAATTAATGTCCCCAGGAATGACCTTCGACCAGTGAGAAATGGGAACTTGGGATCAATACCCCGACTATCTCTCTGCTCAGTGGGGGGATTCGGAAGCATGGTCCACGCAGTCTTCTACAGGATTGCCCACTAGCCCACAGCACAGCAGTCTCTCATGCTCCCTTTGCTCGCTTTCTTTTCTTCTCACCCTTGCTTCTCCAGGCCGTCACAGTGACTCTTGGTGTCACCTCCCATAGAAAACTTGCACTCAAAGACTTGTCTTGGAATTAGCTTCTGGGCAAGCCCAAATTTTATTCATTTCCTGGGGCGACTGTAATAAATTACACAACCTGGGTGTTTTGAAACAGTAGAAATAGGTTATTTCACAGTTTTGGAGAGTCTGCAATCAGTCTGGGCTGAAAGCAAGATGTTGGCAGAGCCGCGCTCCCTCCAGAGACTCTAGGGAGATTCTGCTCCTTGCCTCTTCCAGCTAGCATGGTAGTTACAGTGGCAAAGATGGATGCAATAGGTACGTGGGCCAACAGCATGGTTCCAGTTCACCAGATCTTCCTGGATGCTGTCAGTGCCGAAAATGAGAGACCTGCAGCAAGCCCTTAGGTACGGCACCACCTTTTAAGGAGACAAACCATTAGTGCTAAATTAGCACTGTAGCCACTAATGGAGTTACTACAGTGCTGGCTGCTGGCATTTCTTGGCTTGTGGTTGCATCATTCCAGTCTTTGCCTTCATCACATGGTTCTCTTCTCTGTGTCTGTGTGTCAAATCTCCCTCTACCTTATAAGGAAACTTGTGAGGACATGCAGGGCCCACTGTGATAATACAGGATGATCTCCTTATCTTAAAATCCTTAATTTAATCATATTTGCAAAGACTCTTTTGTTCAAATAAGGTAACATTTACAGGTCCTGGGGATTAGACTTGTTCTCTGGAGGGCTGTGGTGGGTTGGGGGAGGGAGGTATTATTCTGTCCAGCACACAAACTAAGACAGATGGACATAAATGTACATATAAAAGTTATACATGGGGTAGCTTGGCAGTAGTGAGTTTATATCAGTTGTAGCAGTAGATATATTGGTGCCAGACTGCATAGACCTTGAATGTCAGACCAAAAAGACTGCCTTATACTCTTTAGATATTACAAAGTAGAGTATATCACAGAGAGCATTATCTTCCTAAATTTATACTTGAGAAAATAGGTTGAGAGAGGTCAAGCAACTTAAAGTTTATGAAATTCACATGTGGTGGGTTGGAATCCAAAGCAAGGTCTATTTGGTTCATAAGCAATGCTTTTTTCCACTTTACCACACTGCCTACTTAAGTGGGTTAGAAGGGGATGAACACTTATTAAAATGCTCTCTTATCAACATAATTCTGGCTGTGGAAAACAGGAAGGATTCAAAGAGAGAGAAACTAGAGGCAGGAAACATATCCTGAAGTGGCCTCTTGCTGGGAAAGACCTACAATTGCCTGGGGCCCCTGTGAAGTGTCTTGGTCTGGATGACGTGCACATGCAATGTGCTATGGTCATTATGAACTCTTCTTTCATGCAATCTGCTATGGTCATTATTAACTATTCTTCTGCAGTTTTTTTTTTTTTTTTTTTCTTTAAGACAGAGTCTTGCTCTGTCAGTCAGGCTGGAGTGCAGTGGCACAATCTCGGCTCACTGCAACCTCTGCCTCCTGGGCTCGGGCAATTTTCCTGCCTCAGCCTCCGAGTAGCTGGGATTATAGGCCTTTGCCACCATGCCCAGCTACTTTTTGTATTTTTAGTAGAGATGGGGTTTCGCCATGTTGGCCAGGCTGGTCTCAAATGCCTGACCTCAGGTGATCTGCCTGCCTCAGTCTCCCAAAATGCTGGGATTACAGGCATGAGCCACTGCGTCCAGCCTCTTCTTCAGATTTTGTTGAAAGAAGTTAATTTGCAGAAAGAAATGGAAACACCACTAGAAGCAGCTCCAAAATTTTCTGTTAACATTAGCTTTTAACAATCAGATACAGTAAGTTCCTTTCCAAAGTTTTAATTTCTGACTTCCTTGTTCTTTGTTCTTGGGATCAATTTCTCTGTCCCTTCTCCTAAGCTATCTGCTCTGTAAACAACTTCTCCTGCCAGTCCCACTCTGTAACTCACATCTCTTCCTTATTTGGAAAGAGTCCTCTTTACTCCTGGCTACGCATTCTGTAAACTGTCCCTCCCCCTGAAGCTACCCCTCCTGCCAAAACTACCCTACCCCCTTTGCCGCACCCTGACGTGCCCAAACGTGCCTTGTACCATAACAGACAGCCACTCCCTTCCTGCCTAATTAGCCATATTCAATTTTAAACAGTAGCCAGTTGGATCGGTTTAGCCCGTGTGGTCCTACTCCAGCCAATGGGGACAGGACACAGAAGCAGAGACTAACCACATTGGGGATAAAAATCCCTTCCCTCCTTTGTTCAGTGTGCTCTCACAGTGGCTGGAAGTACAAGCAGCATCCTTCTGTAGAAGCAAATTTGCCTTGCTGAGAAATCCTTCATTTGAGTGCTCGTTTTCCTTGCGACTGTGAGCTCTTGTTTCTAACATAACTCTGGCTGTTTAATGTGCCTGTCACTCATTCACATTTTATAAATAAGTGGGGATTTATATTGAGATTTACATTCATATGCAGAAAATACTATTTTTTCCTCTGTAGATGATTACTTCAGCAAGAGCCAAACTATTTTTTGTTTGAAAGAGAAAGTATATGTGTGTGAGAGTATATATGAGAATATTACATGCATTTGAGATTACAGTTTGCATAATGATGTTTCAATCAACAATGAGTCATATATACAATGATGGTCTTGTGCGATCATAACGGAACTGAAAAATTCTTATCACCTAGAGATGTGATAGCCGTTGTTACGTTGTAGCACATATTACTCATGTGTTTGTGATGATGCTGGTGTAAACAAACCTACTGTGCTGCTATCATAAAAAATTCTAGCACATATCATTATTTATTATACATAATAGTTAATAATGATAGTAAACAACTATGTTACTGGTTTATGTATTTGCTAGGCTATACTTTTCATTGTTATTTTAGAGTGCACTTCTACTTAAATAAAAAAGTTAACTGTAAACATTACTTAACTGTTAACTGTTTACTGTTAACTGTAACTGTAACTTAACTGTTAACGGTAAAAACCTCAGGCAGGTCCTTCAGGAGGAATCCAGAAGAAGGCATTGTTATCACCGGAGATGACAGCTCCATGTGTGTTATTGTCCCTGAAGACCTTCCAGTGGGACAAGATGTGGAGGTGGAAGACAGTGATATTAATGATCCTGACCCTGGGTAGGCCCAGGCTAATGTGTGTGTTTGTGTCTTAGTTTTTAACAAAAAAGTTTAAAAATTAAAAAAATTTTAAAATGTTTAAAATAGAAAAAAGCTTATATAATAAGGATATAAAGAAAGAAAATGTTTTTGAACATCTGTACAATGTGTATTTTAAGCTGTCTTTTTAGAAAAGAGTCAAAAGTTAAAAAAATTAAAAAGTTTGTAAAGTAAAATAGTTACCGCAAACTAAGGTTAATTCTTATTGAAGAAGGAAAATGTTTAAGTAAATGTAGTGCAGCCTAAGTATACAGTGTTGATAAAGTCTACCAGAGTGTACAGCAATGTCCTATACCTTCACATTCACTCACTGATTCACTCAGAGCAAATGTCCAGTCCTATAAGCTCCATTCATGGTAAGTGCCCTCCAAAGAAATACCTTTTTTTTTTATCATTAATGCTGTATTATTACTGCACCTTTTCTATGTTTATAAATGTTTAGATACACAAACAC
Source organism: Colobus angolensis palliatus (assembly GCF_000951035.1). Lineage (NCBI taxonomy): Eukaryota > Metazoa > Chordata > Mammalia > Primates > Cercopithecidae > Colobus > Colobus angolensis. The sequence goes on from NW_012114577.1 coordinate 763,849, forward strand.
TTACCATTGTGCTACAATTGCTTACAGTACAGTTCAGAACATGCCATACAGATTCGTAGCCCAGAGCAATAGTGGGTGCCATATAGCCTAGGTGTGCAGGCTAGACCATCTAGGTTTGTGTAAGTACACTCTGATGTTCACACAAAGATGGAAATGCCTAACGACACATTTTCTGTCATTAAGCCACACATGAATGACTATGTGAGTGAAAGTACCTATGTGTGCTTGTATGTGTAAATATATATACACACACACACACAATAGTTTGTACGTATATATAATATGTATATATAAAAATTTGTTTGTGTATACTAGTTTATATATAATGTGTATACTTTTTTCACTTAATGACAAAACATTAGCACAGAAATATCCCTCTTGGTCAGAGTCAGACTCCTAGTAAACATTCATCTACTTGAATAAAACCTCAGGGTCTAGAAGCATGCAGAAAGCCTCCATGTGCCTGAAATAGTTTACAGAAAGACACTTCACCAAGCCACATTCTTCTTCTTTTAGCCCCCAGTCTTAGTGGCAATTATCTACAGTATGTACTTTTATAATATGCTTAGCCCTGTGGTTTCCTGTTCCACGAAAATTAGAAGTAGAAAGTTCAGCAAGAACACAGGGGAAGCATTAGAAGTCATAAATGAAGAGCACAGGAGCTGCTTGATGTGGCCAGGTAAACTCAAGGACCAAGTTCACTCCATTACCACCCGGAGAGGGGAATATATTGTGACGATGATCCTGTGTAAATATGTGGTTAATGATGTTGAGAATCCTCTATTTAAGAAGCCAGAAAAGTGAATAACATATTTGAAATGCTGTTGACATCATAGTGGTTAAGTTGTTTAAAGCTTTATTTTTGAATAGATGAGCTTTAGTTAGAAAATTGGCTGGTGGAAAAGAACTTATTTCTTAAATAGGAGGTTGCTACAGATAATGTTTCTTATCTAAAAGTAGGTAAGTCAGAGCACACAGGTCTGCCACCACCTGTACTTCCATTCACGCTGAATCCTTTCCAGTGACAGGACAAGGACATCTTTTAAGACTACATTCATGACAGCACAGGAAGAATAGAGGTGACATTGAGAGATCCTGAAATTAAAATGAATTTGGAAGATAGAAAGCAGATGGGATTAAACTGACAAAAATTGAAAAAACCACAGCCCAACATGTGCACAGAAGAAAAAACCCACTAGGAAGGCAAGAGCAGTTGTAGAGAAACTCCAAGCTGAGTATTAACAATTACAGAGAGCAGAAGGAGGCCCTCTGGCAAGGATCAGGGTAATTAAAGAGCCGCCTGCAGAACGCGGGGCTCCGCTGCCAGTGACTCCCTCCTCAGCTGAAGAGGAAGCCCACACTGGCCACCTATGTGGTATTAACTCATCCAGTTCTTCATCCTTCGGCATAAATGGACGTGCTTAAGGGAGGAAACCATTAAATTAAAAAGGAAGTAAGAGAAAGAGGCAGACCCTAGAGAAAACAGAAAATCCACAATAGAGAAATGAACTGCCAAGCTTTCTATTTAATATCTTCCAGAGGATTCAAGATGACGTTGCCCCCTAAAACAAGAATAGGCTTCTATGGAAAAGAAACAGAGGACAGGCAATGGTTCTTAGTATTATGGAATTACAAAAATAGAGTACTTACTGGAAGGAATGAATGGAAGAACAGGCACAATAAAGGACGAATTATCGATCTAAAACAGAGGTCAGAGCATTTTTTTTTCTGTGAAAGGCCAGATTTTAAATATTTTTGGTTTTCCAGGTTACGTTGTCGCTGTCACAACTGCTCAATCTGCCAGGGTGGTAGGCAAGCAGTCACTGGCAAATACAAACAAGAAAGGGTTGATTTACCAAATAATATACAGACGAGAAAGGGTTTATTTACAAAATTCACCTTCGTTTACAAAACTAGGTGGTGGACTGGATTCAGCCCATGGACTGTAGTTTAGTGACCTGTGTGACCTAAAAGATAAAGTTAAGGAAATATTCCGAAACATGGAGCAAAAAGATTAAAAAATGGGGAAAGAGTTAAACAGGAAAACTTGTTTCAAGAGTTCCAACATATCTAACACGGTTTCAGAAACAGAAAAAAATTAAGTGGAGAAAATTATACAGAAAAATAAGAATTTATCATAGCTCAAGAGAAACATAGATTTTCTTTTTTTACATAAACAGAGCCACCCAAGCGTATTGTAAGAGAAATAATAATCCCTAAGCAATATAAATTGATAAGATGCATCTAGAATGTATCTTTTTTTTGAGACATGCTCGTTTCGTCGTCCAGGCCTGAGTGCAGTGGTGCCTTCCCACAGCATTCTCCCACCTCATCCTCCCGAATAACTGGGAACACAGGTGCCCACCACCACGCATGGCTAATCTTTGTACTTTTTGTAGAGACAATCTCACTATGTTATCCATGCTGGTCTCATACTTCTAGGCTCACACAATCTTCCCATCATGGCCTCCCAAACTACCGGAATTACAGGCTTGAGCCACTGCACCCAGGCTAGAATGTATCTTTATGAAGTCTTAGAGCTGTAGAGTATACAGAGATTTCGAAAAACTCCTAGACGAAAAACAGATTACCGAAATATAGAAATTCGAATTATGTTGTCATTGAAATACTTATTGGCAAAACTGTGGGTTAAAAAAAAAATCTGGGCCAGGTGTGGTGGCTCACACCTGTAATCCCAGCACTTTGGGAGGCTGAAGTGGGCGGATCACAAGGTCAAGAGATCGAGACCAGCCTGGCCAATGTGGTGAAACCCCGTCTCTACTAAAAACACAAAAATTAGCTGAGCACAGTGGCGGGCACCTGTAGTCCCAGCTGCTTGGGAGGCTGAGGCAGGAGAATCGCTTGAACCCAGGAGGCAGAGGTTGCAGTGAGCCAAGATCGTGCCACTGTACTCCAGCCTGACGACAGAGCGAGATTCCATCTAAAAAAAAAAAACCAGTCAGGTATGGTGGCTCATGCCTGTAATTCCAGCACGTTTGAGGCCGAGATGGGAGGATCACTTGAGCTCAGTAGGTTGAGGCGGCAGTGAGATGTGATTGCATCACTGCACTCCAGCCTGGGCAACAGATTTGGACCCCATCTCAAAAGAAACAAATTCTGAGATGTTCTGGGGAAAAATTATTTTTAAACCAATTGTTTCATACCCAACCAAAGAGCACTCAAATGGTAGGGCAATGATATAAAAGTATTTGTAAACATTCAAGGACTCAGAAACAGACCTTCTCTAGAGTTAAGATTTGTTCAAAGATTATTTACTACAAAATGCCAATTTGATCTAAGAAAACAATCACACAAAATATAGTTTAAATAATGGTATGTAAAGTATCCAGGATAATTTATAGGTAAGTTAAATAAAATACATGGTGATGCCATCAAACCTTCAACTCTTTCTTAAGTTCAGGTTGCAGTTTGCCTCTCTACCCCACCCCCCAACAGTTTTATGTCGTGCGTAGACATCGCGCCATTAAATCCGGTAATAAGTCACTGTCAGATATATTGCACACATGCTAGCACTTAAATCAGCATCTCCCTATCCTGTATCTCCCAGGTGATATGGAGGTGATCCTGGCCTGAATAAGGTTTGATGCCTGAGGTGGGCTGAGAATGGCTTCAAAGATATGTTCACATCTTAATTCCGGAAGCCTGTAAATGTGACCTCATTTGGAAATAGAGTCTGCACAGATATGCCTAAGTTAAGGATCTCTAGGTAAGACAGTCTTCACAAGCATCTTTATAAGGGAGAGACAGACACAGAGGAGAAGGTGATGTGAAGATGGAGGCAGAGACGGAAGTGATAAGGAAGGCTGAGGAGGCGCAGCAATATTGGCAACACCAGAAACTGGACATGGTGAACAGGGAACTCCCTTAGAGCCTCTGGAGGGAGACTGGCCCTGCTGGCACATTAATCTCAGACCTGGCCTCCAGCACTATGAGAGGAAAATTTTTGTTAACTCACCAAGTGTGTAGAATTTGTCATCACAGCCACAGGAGACGAATACAACACCCTTTAACTGACATCACACATAAATACACACTCTCTACAGAACTGTGTTACTCCCCATCTCCAGCTTTGTTATGCCTGTACTTCGCTATGTTACTACCCATATCTGGCTATGTTACTCCCCATATCTAGCCATGTTATTCCAACCATCTCTGGCTATGTTACTCCCCCATATGTGGCTATGTTACTCCCCATATCTGGCTGTGTTACTCCTCCCATATTTGGCTAAGTTACTCCCCACCAATGGCTATGTTACTCCCCTGATATCTGGCTATGTTACTGCCCCCATATGTGGTTATGTTACTCTCTCCATATCTGGCTATGTTACTCCCCATCTCTGACTATGTTACTACCTCTATATTTGGCTATGTTACTCCCATCATATCTGAGTATGTTACTCATCACCTCTGGCTGTTATTCCTCCATATGTGTCAACGTTCCCCCATATCTGGTTATGTTACTACTCCATATGTGGCTATGTTACTTTCCCTTTCTATGGCTATATTACACCCCTCATATATGGCTATGTTACTCCCTAATATGAGGTTATGTCACTCTCCCCATATCTGGCTAAGTTACTCCCCATCTCTGGTTATGTTACTCCCCCATATGTGGCTATGTTACTCTCCCCATAACTGGCTATGTTACTCCCCTCCTATCTGGCTATGTTACTTCCCTAATATGTGGCTATGTTACTCCCCCATATGAGGCTGTAACATTCTCCACATATCTGGCTAAGTTACTCAGCATCTCTAGCTATGTTACTCCCCAATATGTGGCTGTGCTACTCTCCCTAATTTTGGCTATGTTACTCCCCTCATACATGGCTATGTTACTCTCCCCATATATGGCTATGTTACTCTCCCCATAACTGGCTATGTTAATCCACCATTTGTGGCTATGTTACTCTCTGTATCTGGCTATGTCACTCCCCTCATATGTGGCTATGTTGCTCCCTTCATAGATGGCTATGTTACTCTCCCTATGTCTGTCTATGTTTCTCCCCTCATATATGGCTATATTACTCTCCCCATATCTGGCTATTTTACTCCCCTCATATCAGGCTATGTTGCTCCCTTCATAGATGGCTATGTTACTCTCCCCATATCTGGCTATGTTACTCCCCCATATGTAGCTATGTTAGTCTCCCCATATTTGGCTAAGTTAATCCCCATCTCTGTCTATGTTACTCTCCCAAATGTGGCTATGTTAGTCTCACCATATCCAGCTATGTTACTCCCTCATATGTGGCTATCTTACTCTCTCCATAACTGGCTATGTTACTCCCTCATATGTGGCTATGTTACTACCCCATATGAGGCTATGACAATCTCCACATCTCTGGCTATGTTACTCCCCCATATGTAGCTATGTTAGTCTCCCCATATGTGGCTAGGTTACTCCTCCATATGAGGCTATGTCACTCTTACCAAATTTGACTAAGTTACTCCACATCTCTGGCTATGTTACTTCCCTCATATCTGGCTATGCTACTCTCCTATATGTGGCTATGTTACTCTTCCCATCCCTGTCTATGTTACTCCCTTCATATATGGCAAAGGTAATTCCACACATGTGGCTATGTTACTCAATCCACATCTGACTATGTTACTCCCCATATGTGGCTATGTTACTCTCCCCATCTCTGGCTATGTTACTCCCCCATGTCTGGCTATGTTACTCCCCCCATATCTGGCTATGTTACTTCTCCATATTTGGCTGTTACTTCCCCATGTCTGGCTATGTTACTTTCCATCTCTGGTTATGTTACTTCCTCTATATTTGGCTATGTTATGCCCTCCAATTCTGATTATGTTACTCCCCCCATATCTGGCTATGTTACTCACCAATATCTGACTATATTTCTCCACCTATATCTGGCTATGTTATTCCCTATCTCTAGCTATGTTACTCCCCTCATATCTGCATGTAACACCCCATATGGCTCTGTTACTTTCCCCATATCTGACTATGTTTCTTACCAATCTCTGGATATGTTACTCCCTCTATACTTGAGTCTTTTACTCCCCTCATATCTGGCTATGTTACTCTCCATCTCTAGATATGTTGCTTCCCCTATATCTGGCTATGTTACTCCTCCATGTGTTATTATGTTACTCTCCCCATATCTGACTATGTTATTCCCCCCATATCTATGTAACTCCCCACCTCTGACTATGTTACTCTCCTAAATGTGGCTATGTTAGTATCCCCATATCTGGCTATGTTACTCTCCCATATGTGGCTTTGTTACTCCCCCATAGGTGGCTGTGTTACAGTCCCCCTGTTGGACTATGTTACTCCCCTGTATGTGGCTATGTTAGTCTCCCAATATCTGGCTATGTTATTCCCCCATGTAAGGCTATGTTACTTTTCCATACAAGGCTATGTTACTCTCCCCATAGGTGGCTGTGTTAATCTCCAAATATGTGGCTATGTTACTCCCCCATATGTGACTGTGTTACTCTCCCCAGGTCTGAGTATGTTACTCCCCCATATGTGACTATGTTAATATCCCCATATCTGCCTGTGTTATTACCCCATATATGGCTATGTTACTACACCACAGGAGGCTATGTTACTCTCCCCATAACTGGCTATGTTACTTCCCTTATATATGGCTATGTTAGTCCCCCATATGAGGCTATGTTACTCGCTCCCTATCTGGCTATGTTACTGTCCTCACATGTGCCTATGTTACTCCCCCATATGAACCTATGTCACTCTCTCCATATCTAGCTAAGTACTCCCCATCTCTGGCTATGTTACTTCCCCATAGGTGGCTATGTTAGTCTCCCAATATCTGGTTGTGTTACTCCCCATTATGTGACTATGTTACTCCTCATCTCTGGTTATGTTACCCCCTCTATATGTGGCTGTTACTCCCACATATGTGACTATGTTATTCTCCCCATATATGGCTATGTTACTCCCCCATATGTGCCTATGTTACTCTACCCATATATGGCTATGTTGCTCCCTTCATATATGGCTATGTTACTCCCCCATATGTGACTATGTTACTCTCCCCATATCTGGATATGTTACTCCAATCATATCTAGCTATGGTACTTCCCCATATGTGGCTACGGTACTCTGCCCATATCTGGCAATGTTACTCCTCTCATATCTGGCTATGTTACTCACCATCTTTGGTTATGTTACTCTCTCTATATTTGGCTATGTTATTCCTCCCATATCTGGCTATATGACTCCCCTATACCTTATTGTGTTACTCCCCCATCTCTGACTATGTTTTTCCACCTTTGGCTATGTTATTCCCCATCTCTAGCTATGTTACTCCCTTCATATCTGGCTATGTAACTCCCCCATATGTGACTATGTTACTCTCCCCATATCTGGATATGTTACTTACCAATCTCTCTCTGGCCATGTTGCTCCCTCTACCCTTGGCTATATTTTTCCCCTCCTATCTGGCTAGGTTACTGCTCTCCATATGGCTATATTACTCCCCTCATATCTGACTATGTTACTCCCCCCATATGTGGCCGTGTTACTCTCCCCATGTTTGGCTGTTAATCCCCTCATTTCTGGCTATGATAGTCCCCCATATGTGGCTATGTTACACTCCACATATCTGGCTATGTTATTTCTCTCATATCTGGCTGTGTTACTTCCCTCATATCTGGTTATGTTACTCCCCCATATGTGGCTATGTTGCTCTCCCATATCTGGCTATGTTATTCCCCTCTTATCTGGCTATGCTACTCCCCCACATGAGGCGATTGCACTCTTCACATATCTGGCGAAGTTACTCCCCATCTCTGGCTATGTTATTCCCCCACATGTGGCTATGTTAGTATCCCCATATCTGGCTATGTTACTAGCCCATATGTGGCTATGTTACTTCACCAGTATCTATGTTTCTCCACCTATATCTGGCTATGTTATTCCCCATCTCTAGCTATGTTACTTCCCTCATATCTAGCTATGTAATTCCCCCATATATGGCTATCTTACCCTCTCTCTTTCTGGCTATGTTACTCCCAATCTCTGGCTATGTTACCCCCTCTACACTTGGCTATGTTACTCCCTCTATACTTGGTTATGTTACTCCCCTCTTATCTGGCTATGTTACTCTCCATTTCTAGCTATGTTGCTTTCCCTATATCTGGCTATATTACTCCCCCATATGTGGTTATGTTACTGTCCCCATATCTGGCTATGTTACCCATATGTGACTGTGTTACTCTGGCCATATCTGGCTATGTTATTCCCCTCAGATCTGTATATGTTACTCCCCTCATATATGGCTATGTTACTTCCTGATATGAGTTTATGTCACTCTCCCCATATCTGGCTAAGTTACTTCCCATCTCTGGCTATGTTACTCCCCCACATGTGACTATGTTAGTCTCCCCATATCTGGCTGTATTACTTCCCTCATATATGGCTATGTTACTCCTTCATACATGGCTATGTTACTCCTTCATATGAGGCTATGTTACTTTTCCCATTTCTGGCTATGTTACTCCCTTCATATCTGGCTATGTTACTCTCTCATATGTGGCTATGATACTCCTTCATATGTGGCTATGTTACTCCTTCATATGAGGTTATGTTACTCTCCCCATTTCTGGCTATGTTACTCCCCTCATATCTGGCTGTTACTCTCCCATATGTGGCTATGTTACTCTCCCTATGTCTGGCTATGTTCCTTCCCTTATTTCTGGCTATGACGCTCCCCCAAATGTGGCTTTGTTACACTCCCCATATCTGGCTATGTTCTTCCCCTCATATCTGGCTATGTTACTCTCCCATAATTGGCTATATTAGTCTCCCCATGTCTGGCTATGTTACTGACCTCATTTCTGTCTATGATACTTCCCCATATGTGGCTATGTTACACTTCCCATATCTGGCTGTGTTACTCCCAATATATCTGGCTATGTTACTTCCCAATATGTGACTATGTTACTCTCCCATATCTGGTTATGTTACTCCCCTCATATCTGCCTATGTTACTTCCCCACATGAGGCAATGGCACTCTCCACATATCTGGCTAAGTTATTCCCCATCTCTGGCTATGCTACTCCCCCATAAGTGGCTATGTTTCTCTTTCCATATCTGGCTATATTCCACCCCTCTTATATGGCTATGTTACTCCTTCATGTGTGGGTATTTGACTCTCCCCATCTCTGGCTATGTTACTCCCCTTATATCTTGCTATGTTCCTCCCCCATATGTGGCTATGTTGCTCTCCCCATCTCTGGCTATGTTACTCCCCTGTATGTGGCTATGGTACTTTCCCTGTATCTGCCTATGTTATTCCCCTTATATATGACTATGTTATTCCCCTGTATGAAGCTATGTCACTCTCCCCATATCTGGCTAACTTATTCCCTATCTCTGGCTATGTTACTTTCCTATATGTGGCTATGTTACTCCCATATCTGGCTATGTTACTCCCATCTCTGGTTATGTTACTCCCTCTGTATTTGGCTATTTTATGCCCCCATATCTGGCTATGTTACTACCCCTATATCTGGCTGTTACTCCCCCCATATCTGACTATGTTATTCCCTATCTCTAGCTATGTTACTCCCCTCATATCTAGCTATTTTATTCCCCAATATGTGGCTGTGTTACTCTCCCCATCTCAGGCTATTTTACTCCCAATCTCTGGCTATGTTACTCCCTCTGTACATGGGTATGTTACTCCCCTCTTATCTGGCTATGTTACTTTCCATCTCTAGCTATGCTAGTTTCCCTATAACTGGCTATGTTGCTCTCCCATATGTGGTTATATTACTCTCCCCATATCAGGCTATGTTACTCCCCTCATATCCAGCTATGTTACTTTTTCATATGTGCCTATGTTACTCTCCCCATATCTGGTGCTTTTACTCCCCTCATATATGGGTATGTTACTCCATTACTCTCCCCATATCTGGTGCTTTTACTCCCCTTGTATATGGCTGTGCTACTTTCCCACATGTGCCTGTTACTCTCCCCATATCTGGCAAGGTTACTCCCCTCATATGTGGCTATGTTACTCCCCCATATGTGGCTATGTTAATCTTCCCATATCTTGCTGTGTTACTCCCCCTCTCTGGCAATGTTACTTTTCCTGTATCTGGTTATGTTTACTTCCCTATATCTGGCTATGTTAATCACCATCTATAGCTATGCTACTCCACCATTTCTGGCTATGTTACTCCCCCATATTTGGCTATATAACTCTTCCCATATCTGGCTATATTGCTCCCCATTTATAGCTCTTACTTTGTCTATATTTAGCCAGGTTACTCCCCTCATATGTGGCTTTGTTACTTTTCTCATATATGGCTACATTACTCCCCATATCTGGCTTTGTTACTCTCCCCATATCTGGCTATGTTAATCCCCATATCTTTCTGTGTTATTACCCATATGTGGCTGTTATTCCCCCCATATCTAGCTATGTTACTCCCCATCTCTGGCTATGTTACTTTTTCTATGTCTGGCTACATTACTTCCCCTAAATCTGGCTACTATGTTACTCCTCCCATATCTGGTTATGTTACTCTCCCCATATCTGGCCATGTAACTTATCCAAATGTGGCTATGTTACTCCCCCATATGTGGCTATGTTACTCTCCCAATCTCTGGCTATGCTACTTTTCCATATGTGGCTGTGATACTCTCCCTACATCTGGCTATGTTACTCCACATCTCTGGTTGTTTCACTTCCTCTATATTTGGCTATGTTACTCCCGTCATATGTGGCTATGTTGCTTTCCTCATTACTGGTATGTTTCTCCCCCATCTCTGGCTCTGTTACTTTCCATATATCTGACTATGTCAGTCTCCCATATGTGGTTATGTGACTCCCCCTATATCTGGCTATGTTACTCTCTATGTATTTGGCTATGTTACTCCCCTCATATCTGGCTATCTTACTTCCCATCTCTGGCTATGTTACTTTCCTATCTATATGTGGCTATGCTATGCTCTCCATATCTTGCTATGTTACTCTCAATCTCTTGCTGCTACTGCCTTGATATTTGGCTATGTTACTCCCCATCTCTGGCTATGTTACTTTCCTTATATCTGACTATGTTATTCCTCTCATATCTGGCTATGTTTCTTCCCCCATCTCTGGCTATGTTATTCCCCATCTCTGGCTATTTTATTTTCCCTATGTCTGGCTATGTTACTCGCCCATAAGTGATTATTTTACTACCGCCATATCTGGCTATGTTACTTCTCATCTCTGGCTATGTTACTCTTCATCTTTGGCTATGTTACTTTCTGTATATCTGACTATGTTACTCCCCCTATATCTGGCTATGTTAATCCCTGTCTATAGCTATGCTGCTTTCCCTATACCTGGCTTTGTTACTCCCCATATGTGAGTATGTTACTCTCCCCATATCTTGCTTGCTATGTTACTCCCCCATACATGGCTATGTTCTTCTCCCCATATCTGGCTATGTTACCCCCCATCTCTGGCTCTGTTACTCCCAATATATTTGGCTGTGTTACTCCCCTCATATATGGCTATGTTACTGTCCTCATATCTGGCTATGTTATTTCTTATCTTTGGCTATGCTAGTTTCCTTATACTTAGCTATGTTACTCTCCCATATGTGGTTATGTTACTCCTGCCATATCTGGCTTTGTTATTCCCCATCTCTGGCTATGTTACTCTCTATATTTGGCTATGTTACTCTTCATCTCTGGCTATGTTACTCCTCCCATATCTGGCTATGTTACTCCCCATATCTCACTATCGCAGTGCTTCTAATATTTTGGATTATGGAGGAGTAAAGTGTCAAAAGATAATTCTGGCAACTAACATTGGATTGTCCAATTTTTTATCCTAAAATCACACAGAAGAATAAAAATCATCAACTATCATTGGTCCATAAATGGAAGGACATTTTAACATGATAGGTATTTACAAAAAGTAATTCCTTAACTTGAATACATTTAAATGTATGAGAAACACATGCTATTATCCTTACTGTCATTGTACAATGGAGCAGCTGGAAACTTCGTGACAGCTGGGTCTTCACCTATAAATGGGCATTTGGCCCTACTGGCTCTGTTGGCTTAAGTCTGACATACCTGTTTCTTTACCTTCTTTACCCTACTATTTGCCATCCCAGCCAGCTGCCAAAGAAAGTGTGCAGAAATTCTAGAACTCTTCTCTATCCAGTTCCCTCTATAAATAGATTTAGATCAGTGGAGACTACAGTCAAGGAGTATCACTGTATATGTTGGTTAGCAAGAAATCAAGGATTGTCAAAA
>NW_012114577.1:777825-797228 GCF_000951035.1 Colobus angolensis palliatus
CTTCAGTCCTCTGAAAAAATAAAAAAATAAAAAAGTATCAAAGAATTGAAACTCACCAGATCACCACATCCAGATGATGAGATGCCAGACCCCTGACTCATCATGATTGCTTCCTGGCCCCTCCCTGGTTCTTGTTTTCTTACACATTGATACATTCTTCCCTGCTATGTAAATCACTACGTTTAGCTGCTCAGGGAGATGGATTTGAGACTGAACTCTCATCTCTTGCCTGCAGCACCCGATTAAAGCCTTCTTCCTTGGCAAAATCACTGTCTCAGTCATAGGCTTTCTGTGCAGCGAGCAGCAGGACCTAGATCAAACCCCTACCATTTCTGTAGCAATATTCCTTCAAAAATTCTTAGGTGACCCTGAAATAAACAAGTGGAGACCTCTGTTGTAAGTCAAATATCAAGGCAGATGAGTGACTTTAGATTTGAGAAAAAGGAATTTAGGATAAGGATTTGGTTTATTTGAAAATTCGCCTGTTTGCTTCTGTCATTGCCTTTGAAGACAATGCTTAGAGAACTTTAAAAATAAAACACTAGAAAAGATTTGGGATTACCTCTTTTTATTATGTTGGAAACACCAAAGTTCAGAGAGGCCATGTGATCAGCCTTTCCTCCTCAATCTCTATTTATCTGTTTCAGGAAGTTGAAATATATAAAGTTCAAGAACAAAAAAAGAATCACTGACTTCAAAATGCTTTACATTGTTACATAATCTTAAAGCATGATTACATTGCCATTTAATCTGCCTACCTGCTCCATAACTGTAAAAATCTAGTTACTTTATCCAAGAAGGCAAAGATACATTTACAACCAAAGGCTTCTCCCTCTCATTTTAGGTAATGAGGTATTTAACAATTTACCAGACTGCTGTTTGTTAAACTGATTATTAAATGTTGTTGCCAATTTGCCAAATAGCATTATTGTCTGTTTTTGCAACAATATCAACCAAAACCAGGTGAAATGCATCTTTGTTAAGAGCTTGGCTTACAGTCATTGATCTTGGTTAAAGTTTTGAAAAAGTAATGTGGGGACAATGGCCGATTTGGAAGTGGAATGGAATAAGACTGAGTGTGTTTGAGGTTCCTATTTGGTGGTTTCATCTGGTTTAATTTTTAGGTTTATTTTTGCTTTTTAATTCTTCAAACAAAGCAATTGAACTTTAGGGCTTTTTCTGGCAAGATCTGTATTTGCAGTTCCTTGTTAAATTTCTGTTTTATTGGTTGTGGGTTTTACAGCTTTCCCTCCACCCTCTTTATAGCACCTTGGGTAGTTCTAAGCACTGGGACTGGGTTATTAGGATTGGAGCCTCTCTTATGAGCCAACAAGGCATGAACTGTGAGCATTTTCTTCCATGGTGGGATATTCAGACCTGCTAGTACAGTTACATAACTGGGAACACATTGACACAGTTAAGGTTAATGACCTAATAACAACAGAAGGCACTTTTACAGACAAATGTGTTGTTGTAATTGTTGCAGCAATAACATATTGCACATGGGTGTTCCATCTGCCTTAGCACCACCCAGCCTGAGCACCATTCAATAGGCCGACTGGGAGAAGGAACACTTTGCTTTCAAATAGCTTAAACAACATCACTAGTGAATTCCTGAGTGCCAGAACACCTGTCATAAAGCCTGCTGAGGGAGAAAATATCAAGTCCACAGCATTTCCCATTTCTGCAAGACTGGGGATATCAGTTTGCCTCCGATTTTATTCTGTGTGCAATTTGCACTCTGAGAGTTAAGTTGACCTTTGCAGAAGCAGCACCTACTCTTTTAGGTCACTTAATGAGCACCAATTAACTAATTACTACAAATGACTAATGACTTTACTACGAACCTCTAGTAAATTAACTAATGGAAACAGGACATTGTGACCTCAGCCATTGTGCCTCATTTGCTACCCAAGTAACATGTTAACTTAAGGGCCCTGTGAATACCTTGGAGGGCTGCCTTTTGTAGTCACGGGGAGCACTCTTCTGTAGTCACGGGGAGCACTCTTCTGAAGTCACGGGGAGCATTCTTCTGAATCTCAAGGTGAAATTGATCTTTCCATAAAAATGTTTCTGTCAACTAAAACGGAATGAGAAGGGTTTTCCCGAGAATGCAGTTCCTATTTTGGAAAACTATCAGGCTGTCAGGATGCCCTTAAGTACTCTTAAGTAACTCACTTACTGGCACCCTGAGGCCTGAAGAGTTAACATCCCTTTTGCACTGAGCTAGAGCCACATCTGTGACATTGGTAAAAGTTTTTTTTTTTTTACTATCCCACTTCCTAGATGGGGAAACTACATTCTGAACATAGGAAATGGTGAAATTCACACCATAAATTACGTTATAATAAAAACTAATCTAGGCGGGGCACAATGGCTCATGCTTGTAATCCGAGTGCTTTGGGAGACTGAGGCATGAGGATCACTTGAGACCAGGAGTTTGAGACCAGCCTAGGCAATATAGCAAGATCCTATCTCTACACTTAAAAAGAAAAAAAAAATGAATAAAAAAGGAATCTTGTTCTCATGAAGCACAGTTTCAGAGAACAAACAAGAAGTGAGGACTGACGGGGTCAGAGGAGTGTCTAAAGTGGAAAAGTAGGTATCAGCTCCAGCCATCCCCTTAAAATTCCTTTTTAAATTATCATTTTCCCCCTCTCCCTTTCTCTTTGTAAGGTTTTATTCTATCTTCTTGCCTGTGACAATTTCTTTTCTATTTACTGCTTAATGTGGTGGTCTGAAGAAGAGTCTGTATTGGAGCAGATGTGGAGAAAAACACTCCATGTCTGGGAGGTTTAATCATTTACCCGACGTGCTACTGATATTTTAAAATGTCATGCTCTTCTGGTTAGAGTTTCCAGTGTAATGTGACCCAAATCAGCCCTCTCCAGTGTGGTGACACATCACCTCAACATGGGGCAGGAGGCAGGTGACTGCATCTGGGCACCCAGCTGGGTGATTCCTCCAGACGTGCTCTCCCTGTCTTCCCCTCTGGCCCTCAGCAGGAAGCCAGGGTCTATTTGAGCTGTTGCCGCAGCAGCCATGTGCATACTTTGCCCAAGAGGAAAAAAAGAAAATCCTTGCTCTTAAACTTAGATAAATTATTCGAACAAGAGAACACAAAATGGCTTCTTGGCAGGTGAGGACCCTGTTTGTGTGAGATCATGTATTTTTCCTTTGGCTTTTCTCCAGCAGTTTACTTACAGGACACCCACAAATAGAATGTCACAGTCCTGGGGAACTGTTTCACCAGTATTTCACTGAATACCTAGGAACTGAGAAAGTACAAATGAATCAAACACAGTCCAGACCACAGCGTCAATGAGCAAATTGTCTAAAAAAGGAATTACAAATGCTAATTCTAAAGCCAGATAGAAAGTTTAGACAGAGAGAAGACCCTGGAGTTCAAGAGAAGGAGCAGTGACTTCTAACTTGGAGAGTTCAGGAAGAAGTGGGAAGAGGTGGCCACTTGGAGGGTTCTGGAAGGCCAGTTCTGTTTTTGTTTGTCAACTTGGGCAAGATGTCAGAGGATCTGGGCAGAGGAGCAAGAGGAGAATAGAAAGGAAAGACCCCACATCTTATTGGGTGCAGAGGGTTTTCATTTCTTCAGTCGGTAACACAGGTCCTATGGCAAAAAACTGATCACAGCTCATTTTCTGCAATATCGACATCACTTTTGCTTTCTCCTGACACATGTAATGAAGTTTGAATCTATTCTTCCTTCCAAAAAGCTCTAAAAAGTTTCATACGTGTCTTGTAAGGAGGTTTAGT
Source organism: Colobus angolensis palliatus (assembly GCF_000951035.1). NCBI lineage: Eukaryota > Metazoa > Chordata > Mammalia > Primates > Cercopithecidae > Colobus > Colobus angolensis. Next base: position 781,597 of record NW_012114577.1, read on the forward strand.
GAAATTAGTTGTTTTGAGATGGCTTGTTCTTTGCTCAGCTCCCTGTGCTGTTGTAAAGTGCCAATGCATAACCAGACAGCAATAACAGTTACCAAGAGAATTCCCTCCATAGCAATGTGGCCAGATGGTACTGAGCCATCAGGCACAGCCCGAGGGGCAAGAGGGGCAAGGTCTTGGCATCTGCTTCTTTGTAAAGGTAGATCTGCTGGGAGCACTTGCTTCTGGCCCATAGGAAGTAAGAACTCTGCACACCATCCCCAGGCACACCTCTGAGTCATAAGTCTTGGAAAATTTATAAAAGTCATAAGTCATTAGAATTATGCAATAGGCTTTGGGACAAACGAGACGTTGGAGAGAGTTATTCTAAAATCTGAAAGAAGAAAGCTAGTTTTAAGAAAAAAATCAGAAATGATAGTTACAACTTTGAATATTGTATTTTTAGGAAAACGCATACCCCATTTGAGAAGGTTAGCGACCTTGGCCTAAAGTGCTGTTTATGTTTAACATGAGGAATTGACTGAAATGTGCTCTCATAAGCATTTCTAGCACCATATTGACAACACTGGCCCACAGACAGAATAAGTTGTGGTCTTCCTATTGGACTAGGTTCATAGGAGCATTTGTTCCTTAAATAACTCTAGTCTAGGCCGGGCGTCGTGACTCACGCCTGTAATCTCAGCACTTTGGGAGGCTGAGGCAGGTGGATCACCTGAGGCCAGGAGTTTGAGACCAGCCTGGCCAACATGGTGAAACCCCATCTCTACTAAAAATACAAAAATTAGCCAGGCAAGGTGGTGGGCATCTGTAATCCCAGCTACTCAGGAGGCTGAGGCAGGAGAATTGCTTGAACCCGGGAGGCAGAGGTTGCAGTGAGCTGAGATCGTGCCACTGCACTCCAGCCTGGGCAACAGAAGGAGACTCCCTCTCAAACAAACAACAACCCTCTAGTCTAGCAGAAACCCATAATATGTTATCAGTTCTTCAACTCCATGAATGCTTGGATCCACATATCTTCCAGGATCTTTCCCTCTTGAGTTTGATTCTGGCTGAACTTTCTCTACAAAAGAAGTCACTGAAAAAGAGGCAATGCTTCAATAACTGCCGTTTGTTAGGCGAACTTTGTTACCAGTTGTAATTATTCTGCTTCAAAATAGCACAACAGCACCGGGTGAGAAAGTCATCCACAAAATTGTTTTTTCCATCCTCCTGCTTGATGGACAATTGTACTCTCTAAAAAAAAAAAAAAAAAAAAAAAAAACCATCTTATTTAAAATTGTATTTTGCCATTGCTCTAGCCAAGAATGTCTTCCTAACACTTACCTTATTTTTTTTCTGTGGTGGTCAATTCCATAATTCCTTTTCTACACTTAGATGTGAATGGAGACTCACCACCATTATAATGTATCTGTAAAGCTGAAGTGAGCAGCATTTGGAAGCCAGCACATCTATATCTGTTTCAGAGTCAGAGAATATATCCCTCAGCTACCACCTCATGGTATACAGATAGTCACAAAGGGCAGAGGTCTCTACATTATCTGAACTTTGCCAGCCCTTCCAGCCTCAGCTCCTACTGTATGCTCCTTGTCCCTGCCATGCCCTGACAATGCCAGCCAGCACTCCCGAGGCTCTCAGAAGGCACAGGATGTTTCCAGCTTCTATGCCTTTGCTTGTGCTCTTCTCTCCATTCACCGTGGGAGCACTTAAACGCAGCTCAAGAGCATGTGATTGAATTTGCGCAAATCCATTATTGGGTGTGGTATGCCAACTCTCACCAAAAGTCAAGTAAGTCATATATATTACAGGTTTCACTGTCAATAATATTTCTTGTGGAAATTATTACATACCTTAACATTTTCTACTGTAGATTAAGTATATCGCAAAGACTTTCAACTTCTCTGCTAAGAATCAAATTTTAATTTCTTTAGTCACCTCTTGCCTCTCATTTGATCTATCTTTAAATAGATCCATCCAGGTTAAGGTTCAATTCTTCTGACCAACACCTTTAGGAGACTATCCGACGCTTAACACTATAGTGTTAAGATACTTTATATTTTCTGAATCACAGATCAGGTTGAACAAGGATTTTGTATATCATATTTGTGTATAAGAGGCAGTCTAAATTATACAGTCTAGATGCTATTAGAATTTCTTGAATATTATAAGAATTTGGGGACCACAGTATAATATCGTAATTGGAAATAGGATTGGCCTAGAAATTCTGAGACATATGGTTTCCCTGTCATGTTTCTGAATCTTATTGCTATATTTTCTTTTCTTTTGTTTTTAATCTCACTACCTACCACAGAAAGAGGATTTTTTTCAATGTACATGCCTACATAAGACGTTTCAAAATCATACAATGTTTCATTCAACAAATATCTAGAAACAATGCAAGTTTTTTTTAGTAGGTTCCATTCTACTCCAATTCTCTTCTTAGTGGATGAAAACAGTCTTAAGATTTAGGAATCCAGTTACCCAGACACACAGGGGATTTACTGAACCTAAATACCACCCAGGAGCTCTAATGGGAGCTCCCAGCCTCAGCACCCCATGCATCAGTTGGCAAACAGACTTCTTTCAGTGACTAAGGCACAACTACCTGCTGTTTTCAATTACTCCTTGCTTGACAAATGCAGTGGAGGCTACTCGCACAGTTTTTGTAAACTGCAGAAAGTGAGGGAAGACATTTTCAGAAGTCTTCCCACTGTGGGGAGACTTTCAAAGGCATCTGTCATGACTGTAGGGGAGGAACCTTGGAGGATTTTTTGCGTTAATAAAGACATCTTACAAGGAGACTTGCACTTAGGGCCCCAGAGTTTCTTCAAAGTGGTTTCTGTTTTTGACTTCTCGCTCATCTGTATTAGAGCCAAGACGTACATCAGGGATCTCAGACAGCACATTTATGTTTTCTAAACCTTCTGTACGCATCAAGAAACGTAGTTTAATGGCTTGTCGGGAATGTTAGTATAGGTTGTTTGTTGTTATTTGTTTGGTCCATTGCATCTTAAACAACACAATAAAACATTTGTATTGTCCCTTCTGAGAATGCGCTGCCAAGTGGATAAAAAGTAAAAGAGACTGAATTAAATAACAAAAATATTGACACTCTCCTGTAGACTCTTTGTTAGACTTTAGCAACTTCTATGAGGCGATAATATGCTATTGATCTGCCATTAGCATGATTTTAAAAGGTCTTATTTATTTAACTGTGTGCATTGAAAAAGATTCTTTTTCTATCTTACATAGTAAGTAATCCTGAAAAGAAAACATAGCAATAAGATTTAGAAACACGTCAGGGAAACCATATGCCTCAGAATTTCCAGGCCTATTTCTAGTTATGATATTGGATACTGTGGCACTGCCTGGCCTCTCCATGTACCAGATGGAGCAGGGTCCTGACTTGGCACACACTGTGATACCTCATGAGCCTACAAACAGCAAATACAGAGTGAGTTTCCCAGCGTAGAATCCCAGAATCCCAGAGTTGGAACGGTACTTAGAGATGGCAGAATGCAGTCCTCTTTTGTTTTGTTTTGTTTTTTAAATAAGATCTGGGCCCAGGGAATTGATGTCACTTGTCCAAGGATAACTGATTAATGGCAGACTTAAAGCTAGAGACCCAAGCTCCTTACTCTCAGTCCAGACGTATTCCACATTCACTGCTTCTTTGGTGTTCATTGCTCCCAAGGAGCATGGAAACTAACGTTCTGGCTTGGTCTCATAAAGAAATGCAGTGAAAGACAGAAAAGCCGGTCATCCGCTGCTATCTCAGCACCAAAATTATCCCCATGTCGCCAGGATTTCCTGAGCTACCCACAGGGACTAGGCAGTGGCACTGATCACTGTTGTTACCAACAACCCTTCCTCATGGATCTCTGACCCTGCACCCCCAGCAAACAGGATTGCCACATGGAAATGATAAGTAGAATTGTTAGGAGCAAATGGTAGTAATACTTGTAACCATAATTATGGCTAAAGCAATATTGAGTATTTAGAACATATTATATATAATGCCAATCACACGCATTGTCTCATTTAACTTTCATAGCAACTTCGCGAAATGAAATAGTCTTATTATCCTCATTTCCAGATAAGAAAAATGAGGCCTACACAGATGAACTTGCCTAAGCTTATATACCTAGGAAGTAACAAAGCAGGGATTTGAACAGAGACCATCCACCTCCAAAGTTAGCACCTTCCTAACTGTGTTATGAGATAGACAGGGAGGGGAAGGTAGGTGAAAATTTCAGGGGGAAAAAACAGTGTATGCAAAGATGTACAGGATATGAGAGCAAATCCTGTTCAAGGAACTACAAGGATTCAGTGTGCCCACAGCCCAGGGTGAGCGTGGTGAATCCAATGGCTGAGGCCTTGATTAGAAAGGAGGAAGGGAGTCTGATCATGAGAGCAGCGCATGGGAGTTAGACTTTGTCTCAGGCAGGAGCATCAGGGACGAAGAAAAGAAGATCTAGTAGAATATTTGGGAAACAAAGTTACATAGAACCTACTGATTTGCTATTCATCTGTCTAAATCGCCTTCTACATGACAAGAAAAGTTTACCTACTCCCTATACACATTGGTAGTTTTTCTTTTAAAAGATATCACAGCAAAAAATATCAATAAAGATATATGACTGACCAACCTGACCAACACAATGAAACCCCATCTCTACTAATAATGCAAAAAATTAGTCGGGCATGGGGGCCAGTGCCTGTAATCCCAGCTACTCTGGAGGCTGAGGCAGAAGAATCTCTTGAACTTGGGAGGCAGAGGTTGCAGTGAGCCAAGACAGAACCACTGCACTCCAACCTGGGTGACAAGAGTGAACCTCCATCTCAAAAAAAAAAAAAAAAAAAGTGACTATTGGAGATGGAAATAATTTTTCAGTTTTTTTCTTAGTTTCAGTCTTGGTTCTTTTATTCCACTTCAAATTCAACAAATATTATAGAACAGACATGTGTTATTCAATTAAACTCAGGTTTCATTTTAACATTGATTAGATTTTGAAAGCAGGATTGTCTACATAGAAGAACCAATGAGTCAGGTACAGCTGATACGCTTCCAAATCTTGGAGCAGAGATACTGTCTCATCTAGAAGATGTTTCATTCCAACAGGGAGATGGCATTTTTCATATTTTTCTTGATTATTTTCTTTGCAAGATTAACATGAGTAATTGAAAGAGACGTTGGAATTAGCATATTGAGGGAATTGTTTATTATTTATGAGATAGAAATCACACTCTTATATAACCAAACTCATTAAGGCTCACATAATGTTTTTTCCATCTTCTGCAGACATAATTCCCAAAACAAGTAAGTAGTTTACGCATCCCCAAAGTACATGAAACTCTCTGAGACCCAAGTTTATTATCCAGGAGTGGATGGCATCGTCCTGACCTGAGCCCTTTCTCCATCCCAGCAGTACTGCCCCAAAACATGCTGCCAGAAATAATACGTGGGAAATAGCCCTTGCAAATTGATTTGCACCTGGCCCCAACACAGGGGGACTTGGTTGTTCCTGCACATGGAGCTCGGACCCGGTAATCAGCTCTGTACCCTCTCATTGGTTCTGCCTGTCCCATTTGTGCCGTTTGGCATCTCTAGCCAGCTTCCCACTGTGTCCCCTCCCCTGGCTTACAATTCTCTCTGCCACCCTTCCCATCATTCAAGCCCTTGCTCTGGTGCTTGAGGATTTCTTCCTCAGTAGGCTCGAAAGACGAAACACAACACTTTGCCCTTCATCCCCTTCCCTGGGTACTGTTACCTTGCCAGTTTCCTCACCAGTAAGATGCTTCTTCGAAGGTTGAAACAGTGAGCAACCCTGCTGTGCTCATGGCAATGATATGGACAGGAGACGGAAGTACTGAGGAGAAGAGGGCAGTTCCCTGGCAAAGGCCCTACCCTCAAGCCTGGATGCCCGCGGCCCTAAGTGGGAGCAGGCATTCCTGTTTTTGCACTCAAAAAAGTGCCTTTTGTCCCACCATGCTCCCTATCCTGCACCCGTATAAACCCTGAACCCCAGGCTCCAGAAGCAGATGAGGAGATGATGAGACAAACATGACGAACACCAGAACAGCAGGGCAGAGAAGGAGAGAAAAGAAGCAACGTCCAGAGGAGTTTGGCTGGGGACAGTTGGAGAATCAGCTGCTGGACGGCCAAACTCCAGGGGAAGATCATCTTCCCACTCCATCCCCTGTCCAGCTCCCATTCCATCCCACTGAGAACCACCTCCACAACTCAATAAAACCCCCACATTCATCCTTCAAGTCCGTGCGTGACCTGATTTTTCCGGGACTCTGGACAAGAGCTCAAGGTACAGAAAGCTATCACACTGGCCCTGGCCCCCTGTCTTGCAAAAAGGCACAGGTTCCATTGAACTGGTTCACCCTTAAGCCACCTGGGGATGGCAAGGCTAAAAGAGCGCACTGTAACATGCACTGACTTGGGCTTTGGGAGTCACAAACACCCACCCCTGGATGCTGCCTTGACACCAGAGCCCAAAAGCGCTTGCCGGATTCCTGTACCTGCCTGTCTGTATGCTTACCCTTCGGTAAGGGGATTGAGTCCCAGGCAGCCAAACCGACAGCCCCACCCCTGTCACACATCCTGCGAGGTGGGTGCAGGAGAATTTTCAGTAAGTTCCAGGTGAGTCTTAGCCCTCCACCAAAGTATCAGCTCCACACAGGCAGGGATTTGGGTTTGTTTGGTTGACAGTGGTGTCCCCAGTATTCGTGTAGTAAGTTCTTAAGAAATAAAAATTTTACATTTAAAATTAATTAAATCTATTTGTCTTTTCCCCTCAGGTGCCTGTTTTGGTGACATGATGAGAAAATTATTAACACTTCCAAATTTATGAAACTATTTTCACAAATGCATATATCTACTTAAAATCTGTATGTAATATATGTACACACACATATATGTGTGTGTGTATATATGTGTGTGTGTGTGTATACAGCCGACTCTTGAAGGATTTTAACTACACTAGTTCACTTATACACAGATTTTCTTCCACTTCTGCCACCCCTGGATAACAAGACCAACTCCTTCTTCCGCCTCCTCCTCCTCAGCCTACTCAATGTGAAGACATCCAGGATGAAGACCTTGATGATGATCCACTTCCACTTAATGGAAGTAAATCTATTTTCTCTTCCTTATTTTCTTAATCACACTTTCCTTTTTCTAGCTTACTTTATTGTAAGAATGCAGTATATAATACATATAACATACAAAACATATATTAGTGGACAGTTTATGTTATCTGTAAGGCTTCTGGTCAACAGTAGGCTATTAGTAGTTAAGATTTTGGAGAGTCAAAAATTACAGGCAAATTAGCCACTGGGCAGGAGGTCAGCACCCTTAATCTCCACATTGTTTAAGGGTCAACCATATACAGAGATGGGGAGAATGAGAGAGAGAGAGAGAAAGAGAGAGAGAGGATTAAATTTCACTGGGTATTTTTTTATGTACCAGACACTGTGAAATACTATGTGTGTATTTTCCCATTTAATCTTCATGATGTTCTTCTTTTTTTTTGAGATGGAATCTCGCTCTGTCGCTCAGGCTGGAGTGCAGTGGTGTGATCTCGGCTCACTACAAGTTCTGCCTCCCAGGTTCCCGCCATTCTCCTGCCTCAGCCTCCTGAGTAGCTGGGACTACAGGCGTCTGCCACCACGCCCCGCTAATTTTTTGTATTTTTAGTAGAGACGGGGTTTCACCGGGTTAGCCAGGATGGTCTCGATCTCCTGACCTCATGATCTGCCCGTCATGATTGTCTAATCATGACAAAACTTTGTGCCAAGTATCATTACCCCAATTTTTTTTCCAGACTAAAAAACAAAGGCTAGAGATTTAGAAACCTTATCTATATTCACACAAAGATGACATTTATATTTAAATTTTAGATTTAAAGTTTTAATCCACCATAAATTTATGTTGACATGAATATAGCTTATCTTGTAGGGGTTATTTTCAAGTTCATAGCTTTTTGGTTCCAAAATCCTGGAAGACTACACACACACACACACACACACACACACAAACACACACACACACGCACTTGCCTATATGCAGAGAGAGACAGAGTATGTGTGAAGAGAATCAGTATCTCTCATCAGATTCTTTAAATGGTTCATAACCTGAAAATGATTATAAATCATAGGTCGAAGAGATGATTTTGTTCTAAATGGAAAGCCCAGTTTTCCTAATCCTGTGTATTAAAAACCGTAAGTTTCCCTCGTAATTTAAAATGTTATCTTTATAAACAACTAGAGCTCTGACGTCAGGAAGACTTGGTATTGAATCACAATACAACCACCTCTTGGCTTTGTGATCTTATGCAAGTGACTTGACCTGTCTGAGGCTATATCTACATCTGTAAAATGGGATAATACAGTATCTCATAAGCCTAGTTCTAGGATTAAATTAGGTAATACATGTAGGGTACTCAGCAATGAGTCTGCTTCATAGTAAACCTTCAATAAAAGCATTTATTAATATAATTCCCATATATATTGTGTTCTGGTCTTGAATTTTCTGTATCACCCACTTATGTGGATATGTTTGCCTATTACTCCAAGATATGAATATTTAAAGGGTCTTGGCTTTATGGCCAAATTGCTTTCAAGGAAGTCCATACAAATTTACATCTGCATCCCCCATAGGCAACCTATCAGTGCCACATCTCCCTCTCATCAGCGTAGTGCATTCTGATCTTAAAGAATCTTTGCTTATTTGATGGATGAAAAGTCTTATGTTCACTTTAATTCATGTTTTTAAAAAATTTATTTGTGTGTGTGTTTTTTTTACATGGGGTCTCCCTCTGTCACCCAGGTTGGTATGCAGTGGTACAATCACAGCTTACTGCAACCTCGAACTCCTGGAATCACACAATCCTCACACCTCAGCCTCCCAAGTAGCTGGGACTAAAGACACACAAAACCATACCCGGCTAACTCTTTAAATTTTTTCTAAAAACAAGCTCTTTCTATGTTGCCCAGGCTGGTCTTGAACTCCTAGGCTCGAGCAGTCCTCCCACCTTGACCTCCCAAAGTGCTAGGATTTCAGGAATGAGCCACTGCAAGCAGCCCCATGTTTCTTTGGTTACTAATGAGGCTTTCCATTTTCCCCAAGTTTATTGACAATGTATATTTCCTTTAAGTGAATGGCAGAGATGGCTGTTCTCCCCTTTTATAGGAACAGCAAAGCCAGACACATGGCTACGGGATGCAACACATTTCCCAGTCTCCCTTGATGAGTGTGCTTACGTCACCAAATTCTCAACAAAACAATGTGTGCAACTTTCATCTCACATGAAGAGGAACTGTCTATTTTCTTCCAACTGGCTAGGCAGATTTATCCACAGCCCATCTTCAACCATGCAGATGGGGAAAATGCCTTATGGTAAGGAGAAGCGACAATCTAGAAGTCATCCACGTTTCTGCCTGTGAGGGAAGGAATTGCCCTGCCATCCTGGGGCACTCCCTGGGACAGTTAGATGAAAGAGATAGAAACTTCTGTGTTCTTTAACCTACGATATTTTTTAAAAGTTTTTTTGCTACAGCAGCTTATTTTTTGTATTATTAATAAATATCCTTTGTCCATTTATTCATTGGAATATTAGCACTTTTTACTGATTTGTGGGAATTCTTTGCTGTATTTGAGGCAAACATCTTTATGTAGTCAATTTCATTATGCTTTTTTGTGTGACATCTTCCTTTGCATTAGCTTAAAAAATTATTTCTGGCCAGGCATGGTGGCTCACGCCTGTAATCCCAGCACTTTAGGAGGCTGAGGCAGGTGGATCACCGGAGGTCAGGAGTTTGAGAGCAGCCCGGCCAACATGGTGAAACCTCGTCTTCACTAAAAATACAAAAATTAGCCAGGCATGGCGGCAAGCATGGTGGCAAGCGCCCAGCTACTCAGGAGGCTGAGGCAGGACAATGGCTTGATCCTGGGTGGCAGAGGTTGCAGTGAGCAGAGGTTGCAGTGAGCTGAGATAGCGCCACTGCACTCCAGCCTGGGTGACAAAGCCAGACTCCGTCTCAAAAATCAAACAAACAAAAAACTTCTTTCCTATATAGACATTATATTTATTCCTTTTTTATGATTTTCAAATTTCTTGTTGAATTCATTGATCTAGCTGTTCTTATTACATTGAATGAATGGATGATAAAATATTTCAACATCATTTTCCCAAATAATTCATTTATTCTCACTTCTCAGCACCATTTATAAAACAATGCCTCCTTTTCCTGATGACTATGATGCTATCGTCATCATACTCTATATATCAGTTCTCTATTTTAGGATCTGTTTCAGAATTTTATATTCCGAATCACTCATCAGTCTCTTCTAGCACCAGTTCTACATCGCTTTAATAATTGTAGCATAAAGTTGGGCAAATCTCTTTTTATTGCTGTGGCAAGGTGAGTCAGGGCAGTTGCCACAATGTTGTAAAATTTAAAGAAAGCATTTTATGGAGAAACCATATAAATCAAGGATTAGCAGAGAAAGCACATGGTTCCCTGTTCTCTCATCATTCCACAGAGAGGTGTTCCAGTGCAGGGCACTGCTGGCACACAGTGAGTGGGGCTGTGATCTAAAAGGGACTCTGCCTTCCCTACCCTACCTGGTTATAGCACAAGCATAATATCTGCTTTACATATGCATGCGCCCTGTACATTCACATTCACTCTTCTTGCTTCTTCACTCTTATATCAACAGAAAATCACATAACATATCATCAATTTAATAGATGTTGCAAAAGCCAAACAATTTTAAACTTCCTTTTATTTAAAGAAAATTCTTTTTTTTTTTTTTTTGAGAGTCTCACTCGGCCGCCCAGGCTGGAGTGCAGTGGCTGGATCTCAGCTCACTGCAAGCTCAGCCTCCCGGGTTTATGCCATTCTCCTGCCTCAGAGTAGCTGGGACTACAGGCGCCCGCCACCTCGCCCGGCTAGTTTTTTGGTATTTTTTAGTAAAGACGGAGTTTCACCGGGTTAGCCAGGATGGTCTCGATCTCCTGACCTCGTGATCCGCCTGTCTCGGCCTTCCAAAGTGCTGGGATTTAAAGAAAATTCTTTAATCAACTAATAGATAGTCCCTAGACATAAAGAATATTTAAGAACAATAGCTAGTCTCACATTAAACTGCTAAAAAACACAATAAGACTGGGTGTGGTGGCTCATGCCTATAATCCCAGCACTTTGGGAGGCCGAAGCTGGTGGATCACCTGAGGTCAGGAGTTTGAGTCCAGCCTGGTCAACATGGTGAAACCCCATCTCCACTAACAAATACAAAAATTAGCCGGGTGGTGGCACATGCCTGTAATCCCAGCTACTCAGGAGGCTGAGGCAAGAAAACTGCTTGAACCTGGGAGGCGGAGTTTGCAGTGAGCTGAGATCGCACCACTGCACTCAGCCTGAGCGACAGAGTAAGACTCCATTTAAAATAATAATAATAATAAATAAAAACAAAAGTAAAAGCTGGAGCATTCCAGTTTAAATTGGAAACAAAACAATGATACTCTTTTTTACTATTATTCTTTAACATTGTTCTGGAATTTCTAGTCAATGCAATAAAACCTGACAGAAATAAGACATTATTATTAGAATTATAATAATATAAAGATATCAATATTTTTAGACAATACTCAGCATTTTCCAGGTATAAAGCTATGTTGTTTAAAGTCTGTCTTAGTCCATTCAGGTTGTTATAATAAAATACCTTGGACTGGGTAGTTTATAAAGAACAGATCTGGTGTGGTGGTTCACACCTTTAATCCCAACACTTTCAGAGGCTCATGTGGGAGGATTGCTTGAGACCAGCCTGGGCAATACAGTGAGATCCCATCTCTACAAAACCAAAACAAGGCGGGGCACGGTGGCTCACGCCAGTAATCTCAGCAGTTTGGGAGGCTGAGGTGGGCAGATCACCTGAGGTCAGGAGTTCAAGACCAGCCTGCCCAACAGGGCAAAATCCTATCTCTACCAAAAATACAAAAAATTAGCCAGGCATGGTGGTGGGTGCCTGTATTCCCAACTACTTGAGAGACTGAGGCAGGATAATCGCTTGAACCCGGGAGGCGGAGGTTGCAGTGAGATGAGATCACGCCACTGCACTCCAGCCTGGGCGACAAGAATGAAACTCCATCTCAAAACCAAACCAAACCAAAACAAAACAAAAATCCCTAGAATTTACTTCTTATAGTTCTAGAGGCTGAAAGTCCAAGATGAAGGCACTGGCAGATTGAGTGTCTGGAGAAGGCCACTTCCTCATACATGACGATCTTCTCACTTTAATCTCACGTGGTAGAAAGGGCAAGGCAACTCTCTGGGCTTCTTTCATGAGGGCCTGAATCCCATTCATGAAAGTGGGCCCCTCATGACTTCATCATCTCCCAGAAGCCCTGTCTTCTAACACCACCACCTTGTTTCAACACAGGAATTTTGCAGAAGTTGGGACATAAACATTCAGACCACAGCAGTCTTATCAGAAAAGATAAACAGGTAAATGCAAATAAGATGATTTTTGGAAAGAAAACTGATTACTAGAAACCAGTCAGATTATCCAGTGAATGATGATTGAAATCCCAGATTGTCAGGCTGTGAACCAGTCAGAGCTGAAGACACCTCTTCCATCCTGGGATGGACTGTGGCCAGAATTCAAACTCAAGGTCTGGGTACTGTCTTTCCCCATAACTTGAAACCACAAGGTGCCTGCAGTTGACCACTCCCTGAAGACCTAGCTTCAAAACTCAGACAGCTTAGTGTCTAACTCTGGTAGTGAACATATTCTCCATATACAACCACTCTCATGCCTATACTATAAAAAGATAGTGTAGCTGAGGGGGAGAGGAAGTCTTCCCCTGGTCACAGCATCTCAGTCATTTAACCTTCTGGACCCTGCACACCTCACTGAGGAATGATGACAGAAGGGAAGATCTTGTGCCTTCTCTTGTTGATCTTTGGTGTGGATATTCCCCAGTAAAGTCTGTTCCTTATAGCCATACTTCCCGACATTTGGTTAGTTAATGTCACCTGCATTTTCACCTTTAGTCCCCAGTACAGGACAAATTCTGTTCATTCTAGTTAAGGCTTCTGGAATGGCCCAGCTCAGGGTAGGAGATCACTCCTTGTGTGCAGCAGGGGCTGGTCACCTGGCTGAGTGTGATTGTGGTGCCTACATCACAGACCACAGGAGCCCTTGGCATTGGTTTCTATAGGAATGGAAGACTGAGGGAGATAAGACTGCCTAGGATTCAACCCCTTAGCCTTTCCTCAGGAATCTACAGTTCTTTTAAGAGGTAAGGGTAAAAAAGGATGGGAGAAAGCCTCAAAACTACACTTCCATCCCATCCTACCCCCAATAGAAGTCCATAGTATCTTATTTAGGATTCTTACATCATATCCTCTGTAAGTAAACTTGGCCTGTGATTTCATGTCTTTATTTAAAATGTTGATATTTTGTTCATTATGGATCTTTTTGCACTAACTTTGAGTTTTTACAACATGGCATTTAAATGGTATTTATTCTGATTACTTCACTCTAGTCTCTACACTTCCTGAAATTCTCAATTAGGCCAAGTCCTCTTTATGAATTGGAGCAGCTTTCCATCCCCTATCTGAGGAGGTGAGTCTCCCCTGACCTGGAGAACCCATAATGGCCTCCCCAGAGAGGGGTGAGGATCCTCCTAAGCAGTATCTCCACCTCCTTTCACCATTTCTAGCCCTATGACCAGACTCAAGCCAGAACTCAGACTGACCCATCTGGTGAGTATGTCCTGATGGTTTAAAGTGGGCATCATGCTAATTGGACTCGCTTCTGTGCTCATCTGTTGTTAAATATGTTGGCTCTTACCCAAACATGTCTAATCAATGTCATAATAGTATGTCAAAGTGATCAGCATTTTTCTTTAAAAAGTCTACTTGATGTCATTGATATGTTGAATTCTCCTACAAGAATTGTGTTTGTCTATTGCTAATTTGACTTGTAGCAGTTTTGTCTCCAGATAGATATATATTTTTTTCACAATTCAGCTTATAAAGTTCGGAAGAAGACATTCACAATTTCATTACCAACTATAGTTTTTTAAATTGGAAATCTACCTATAAAACTGTCTGGACTGGATGATTGTAGAAAACTTGAAATATAGAGAAATAAACAAAGAAAACCATAAAAACTCCCTATACTCCCTCAGCCAGAGACAGGTCTTATTAACATTTTGGTTGTATATTTTATGAAAACTAAGATTACAAACAATACAATACTTTGTATCAGCTATTTTCCTTATCCATCACACTGGAGAATCAAAAGAATTATCAGCTGTCTGAAGGTGGCAAATTGCTTAAGAGACACATGAGCATATTCTCTGAGCTTTGGAGGTAAAATCACCAGAGAACCGAAAACAGAAAGGGTCAGGGATGGTGGCCTTTTGAGATGGGTGTTCTGGAGTGAGATTGAAGGGGCAGTTTCTTATTTTGCACCCTTCTGTTGAATTTTGAATTTTAATGTGTTTATATGTTTCTTCTTAAATGATAAAATATTTATAATAGATTTTTAAAATATATACATGTTTGAATATTAATAAAAGAGGTACAGGAAAATATGGAGAAAAGATGGATGAATATATTGGACTTCAGGGTTCTACATATTTACATTCATATGTAAAATATGTACATGCCACTTCAGAACATATGTCAGGAGCAAGGCTATGGACATACATGATTCTTTCATTTTATTCACTAATTCATTTATTTTATTTTTAGTAACAGTAATACATATAATTGCAGAAAATGTAAAGGATAGAGAAGTATCTGTAACGATCCTATATAGCCACATCTAAAGCCAGATTCTATTAACATTTTATTCTGTATTTTATCAATACTAAGATAACAAAGTAAATATTATTTTGCATCGTCTTTTTTCACTTAGTAAATACATTAGAAACATTTTTTCCAATGTTCTTAATTATTTTTTTGCATTACCACTAGTAAATGCTTTCACAATAATCTGTATGCTATAACTGACTTTAAAAACTTCTTGTTTATGTGGTTGTTTTTTCCTTTTCTTTTTGCTGTTGTGTCAGGTTCTGTGGATAGATGGCTTGGATCTGTAACTTACTAATTGTGCATTTGTGAGTAACTCACCTAATGGCTAAGCCTGAGTAGTCTTCTTTGTTTTTTTTGTTTTGAGACGGAATTTCACTCTTATCCCCCATGCTGGAGTGCAGTGGCGTGATCTCAGCTCACTGCAACCTCCACCTCCCGGGTTGAAGTGATTCTCCTGTCTCAGCCTCCTAAGTAGCTGGGATTACACATCTGGCTAATTTTTGTATTTTTAGTAGAGATGGGGTTTCACTGTGTTGTCCAGGCTGGTCTTGAACTCCTGACCTCAGGTGATTTGCCCGCCTCGGCTTCTCAAAGTGCTGGTATTATAGGCGTGAGCCACTGTGCCCAGCCAACTCTTCTTCACTAATGAAAATTATAAAGAGAGTGCCTCATGAGGTTTTTACAAGGCTGAAATGAGATAATGTGTATTACAACTTTAGCATAACACTTGGCACATGGTAAGCATGGAATGAATGACAACTGATTTTATTCGAAGTATTGCCATAAACATACTTGTAGAT
>NW_012114577.1:799038-800541 GCF_000951035.1 Colobus angolensis palliatus
GTGGAGACGGGGTTTCACTGTGTTAGTCAGGATGGTCTCGATCTCCTGACCGCCTCAGCCTCCCAAAGTGCTGGGATTACAGGCGTCAGCCACCTGGTCCGGCCCACATGCTCAAATTTTTTAAATGATTTAATGAAAATAGGCATAACTAGAAATTCTGGTATTCCTCTTCCTTACCCCAGTGGGTCATCTCAAACACATGCATGCCCCCAATTTGAAATCACCTACTTACAGCTAACTAACTCATCCATGGCCATATGAGGGGCAGAACAGAACTCGAATTATGGTCTTCTACTCCCGGCTGTATTTATTGCTGCTACATTATCTTGCTTCCTATCAAATATATACCCAAGTTAGAACTGGGCCAAGGTGAACTGGGTTAATAGTTTTCACTCTTGTAAAGTCTCTACTTTGAAATATCTTATAACCACAAATAACTGAACTTTAGATTTAAGGCTAATATTAAAGGCACACTTGTGCTAACTTAGAATCCCCCAAATTTACTTTTAAGGTTATATCTGAGGAAAAGCTCCAAATTATTAATTTTCTGCCAGTCTAGCATAACCCTGACTTAAACCTGTGGTGTATTCTTGGAAAGCTCCTCCACCCCTACCACCATATACTTCCTGAGCCATCTTTAAAAATTCTGAAATTATAACACAAAGAGATTTCTTTAGGAACATAAGTGTGTCCTCTTGCTCTTGAAGAAAAAAAAGAAAACAGAGGTCATATTTTTCTCAATCCACATATCCTCACAGTTGCAAATAACTTTACAACTTCATAAACTGAATTTCTGAAAAATGTCTAGTTTGATACGACCAGAATTCTCCTTAACTAAGTTATTAACTAAAACTGGAGGTTTTATACTTCAGAAAGAGTTAAGAAAAATAGAAAAGCTACAAGGTATAGCTTCATGGAAAGTCGTGATTTCGTCATTGGGATGAACACGAAAGGATTATCATCAGAACTCCAGGCACAGCATGTTCTTAGTCACTTAGCTCAAGCGTTTCTCAAACCGGGCTCACATTTACAGTCGTAGGGCTCTGAGTTCTCTTGAAGGATTGTGTGGGCATCTGCATGTGCCTGCGTGTGCATGCACTTTCGAAGCATGGTAATCTGACCTATACCTGTGTGGTATGCATATCTGGACAGGCTGAATGGTCCTGTTAACCACAAGTGCTACCATTCAGTTTTCAGTGCTTGGCTTTGCATTTAGGTCTGTGACTGCAGTGGTGCTGAATAGGGCTGGCCTTATTACTGTGGGCTAAATTTGTCAGGACTCCGTTGCTGATCGTAAAAACTGAATCCAAACTAGCTGCTTTGCAAAAGAGACAGGGACACCTACACCACAAGCCCTGTGTCCTGCAAAGATCAAATATGGTTAATTGAGGAAAAACCTTTCAAGCCCAGAAGTAGCAGAGTACACACAGTCTCCCAGACTTTCCTTAACCCGATGAGAGATGTGCCAGGGCCAGGCAGTGGGAGAACGTCCGCACCATGCAG
>NW_012114577.1:801406-804788 GCF_000951035.1 Colobus angolensis palliatus
CGGAGTGGGTTGAGGGTGAGGTGTGGTGGGGATGGCCACATTAGAGCACAGGGTTTATAATACCCATGTGAAACAACCTTAGAGGAAAGAAAGAGCTACATTCTTTCAGTAGCCAAGTATATGGTACCAGGGAAGGGATCTAATCGCACCTGCTGGAGTCACTTGCCCATTTACACGACCAGAGGGAATGAGTGTTCTGTTTGGCAATTCTAGGTCACGTGGGGACCCTTTTGGAGGCTAAAGTACTATGTTTTGCTGCTCATTGGCACACAGGAGTTGGGAAAGAATAGCTATCAGAAAAAAAGGGATGTTTGTGAGAAAAGAATCAATCGATGTCTTATACTTGGGGAAAGGAGAAGAGAACAGAGCAGGCTTAATTCAGAAGTGATGCATTTGAGCTGAATAAATGCCAGATGGCATTGCCTCACGCTATATAATTAAATGATTTAACTATATACCAGCCTATAATTTAAGTAGTAGTTTGAATAGAAGGAAGTGGTGGCAAAATTAAGTGATCTCATGGCATATGGTGGCATGCCAACTCTAAAAACAATAGCTTTATAGCATCAGTACCATATTCATACTGTGGGGTTATTTAGTTCCATCAAAGCAGAATCAGCCACCATAAAAATGCTATGCATTTTTATTGGCTTTTTTGTATTTAATTAATAAATATTTTATTTTTGCTTTGCAAATGAATGCTTGGCTTTATGTTTTATGTATTTTGCTAATATTATGGTGCAATTAATCTTAGGCAATACCAGCCTTGACTGTTCTTCCTTTATAAAGCATCCATATATTACTTAATTCTGAGAAGTCTCACTAACATATCTATTTCATCCAAAATCCAGTTTCTTTTCTTTTGCAGGATAAATATTAGAATTCCCTCCACTTATATGGTATAGTTTTAAGTTCCTTGAGACCTGGAATTCCCTTGGGGAGTGGTATTCTTTGGCAAGCATATTAGGATCACCTAAGCAAACAGCACATGTGCCCCTCACCTTCTGAAATGCTCTTCTGTAAGTGTGCGTGCTCCATTGCTGAGAATCACTGCCATAGAAACTCACTTTAACAATACAACATCTCATGTGTGTCAAGAGTCCTAGGTATAAAATAAGGCAAATGTCATGGTTTTAGAATATCAACTCCCTTAAGTGTAGCACCCAGAACTGTAATGGTCTGTGTATGCTATAGTGGCTAAAAAGCAGAGTGAAGTGCTTCAATGAGATCTACAGTTTAATGAATTGCCTATCTAGTTCTCAATTTGTCTCTCCCTTTACTTTGAATCTCCTGCTACTGACTGTGGTAAGCAGGGAGTGGGCTGCCCTGATCCTCCTTAAAGGAAGAACATGCTGCTCTGCTGCCAGCTTCTTCAGGATCTGCCTGTGTCACAGAGGCCACCTGGTCCAAGGTCCATGACCTTCCAGCTGGACTATTTGGCCAACTAGGGCACATTCTGATGAGCAATCATAGCTCCAGAGCTTCCCACCAAATCAGCCAAAGATTCACTGGGTCTGTATCACAGTTCAACATCTTCCTCTATTCACTCCTGCTTCTGCCCCCTTCTCTTCACAGGTGTTGGTCTCTAATAAACATCTTGCACCTGTAACTCCACCTCAGCATCTGCTCCCGGAGAGCCCAGCTGCAACACCAACTTTGTCCCAATGGCTGTGCTTTCCTGGCTGCCCTACAACATGCTAATCTTGCCCGACAGTCTAGACAGTCCTGCCACTTTCTTGGCAACTCAATGTACTCTGCTGTGACATTCACCTTGAGGATTCCCGGAGCAGATCCCAAGATACAGGGATAGCAAAAAATATTTTCAAACCAGTAGGCTTGCAAGCATTGTTCTAATACTGAAAGATTCATAGTGACCTATATTTATTGGATATTTATCATGTGGCAGGCACTGTTTAATGTGAATTAATCACAACCGTATTGTCCATACTATTAAAGTTTTTTAGGTGAGGAAACTGAGGCATGCTTCAGTCACCAGTTGGCGAGTTGGTGGAGTTGGGATTTAAATTTAGGCATCTTCACAGTCCACGGGTCTTACTCAATTTTCTCTTCCTCAAAGTGAGCTTAAATTCAAGTTTCTTATAGTTCTGGAGGCTGAGAAGTCCAAAGTCAAAGAGCCACATCTGGTAAGAGCCTTCTTCCTGGTGGGGACTTTACAAGGTCCCAAGGCAGTGCAGGGTATCACATGTTGAAGGTATGCAAATGTGCTAGCTCAGGTTTCCCATTCTCCTCTTCTAAAGACACCCCCCATGATAATCCATTAATCCATTAACCCATTAATCCATGAATGGCTTAATCCATTTATGAGGACAGAGCCCTTGAGATCTAATCACCTCTTAAAGACCCCACCTCTTGATACTAACATATTGGACATTAAGTTTCCACATCAGTTTTAGAGGAAATATTCAACCCGTAGTACCATATTAGCCACTATAACAGTGTTTCCCCAATTTTGGCCTGCACTAGAACCACCTGGAGGGCTTATTAAAACAGATTGCTGGACCTCACTCTTAGAATTTCTAATGCAGTAGGTCTGAGGTAGAGTCTGAATATTTGCATTTCTAACAAGTTCCGAGGTGATGCTGATACTGCTGTTTCAAGGACATTTTGGGAACCACTGTACATGATACAGCCTCTCAAGTACAATTTCAACTGACATCATGTGAAAATGCATTCTAGTTTTCCTCATGATAAATAAGAGTTTCCAAGTGCAATAAATTTGGAAACCACTAATTACACAATATTGTCATTGACTCTCCAGTTTCGGGCTCTCCTCATCTTCCTAGTGCTCAGTCTTTCTCTGTTGACCACATGTGTCCAAGGACATCTGGCAAGAGCATCCTGATTACAAAATCCAGTGTTGCTTTCCTTGGATAGCAACAGAAACATGCAATTGATTAATAGAGGCTAACATACTTGAGATGCAGAATTAGGCACCATAAATGAGGCTTTTAAAATAGTTGCCATTATTAGCTCTGTCAATCGTTTTAAGGCCAGAAAATGCACAACACAGCCTCATACAGTTTTTTTTTTGTTTTTTTGTTTTTTTGTTTTTTTTGAGACAGAGTCTCACTCTGTCACCTAGATTGGACTGCAGTGGTGCAATCATGGTTCACTGTAGTCTCGAGCTCCTGGGCTCAAGGGATTCTCCCACTTTAGCCTCCTGAGTAGCTGGGAACACAGGTGCACACTACTACGCCCGGGTAATTTTATAGAGACAGAATCCCACTTTGTTGCTCAGTCTGGTCTTAAACTCACGGGTTCAAGCCATCCTCCTGCCTCGACCTCCCAAAGTGCTGGGATCACAGGCATGAGCCACTGCGACTGGCCTGTCATACAGTATTTTAGAAATTTTGTGAACTAG
>NW_012114577.1:810648-838050 GCF_000951035.1 Colobus angolensis palliatus
GTGGAGGGTGATCTATCACTTGGAGGTGCAGTGTGTGTGAGGGTGATCTATCAGGATGGAGGTGCAGGTGCAGTGTGTGTGAGGGTGATCTATCAGGATGGAGGTGCAGTGTGGGTGTGTGTGAGGATGACCTATCAGGATGGAGGTGCAGTGTGGGTGTGTGTGAGGGTGATCTATCAGGATAGAGGTGCAGGGTGGGTGGAGGGTGATCAGCATGGAGGTACAGTGTGGGCGGAGCCTGATCTATCAGGAAGGAGGTGCAGTGTGGGTGTGTGTGATTTATTAGCATGGAGGTGCAGTGTGGGTGGAGGGTGATCTATCACTTGGAGGTGCAGTGTGTGTGTGTGAGGGTGATCTATCAGCATAGAGGTGCTGTGTGTGTGAGGGTGATCTATCAGGATGCAGGTGCTGTGTGTGTGAGGGTGATCTATCAGCATGGAGGTGCAGTGTGAGTGGAGGGTTATCTATCAGGATGGAGGTGCTGTGTGTGTGAAGGTGACCTATCAGGATGGAGGTGCTGTGTGTGTGAGGGTGATCTATCAGGATGAAGGTGCAGTGAGTGGAGTATGATCTATCAGGATGAAGGTGCAGTGAGTGGAGTATGATCTATCAGCATGGAGGTGCAGTGTAGGTGGAAGTTGATCTATCAGGATGGAGGTGCAGTGTGGGTGGTGTGGGATCTATCAGCATGTAGTTATGTGGTGGATCGTGGACCCATATTTGTAGTAGCTCCTCCTCTTCTTATATGGAAACCCATCCTATTGGGTGTCTATATAAGAATATACGCTGAGAAGGACCTATAGTGTGGGGCTCTAATTCAACATCCTGTTATCTTTGGAAGGCTTCATAGCTAATTACAGTACAGTCATATTAGGGGTTAGGGCTTTAATGTATGAATTTTGGGGGACACAATTCCATGCATGTCACCACCAAACTCATTTCCACAGCAGTTTCACTGTTTTATAATTCCACCAATGGTACAGAAGGCCTCCAATTTCCCCACATGCTTGGAAACAGTTCTTATTTTCTGTTTTTTTGCTTGTAGCCATCCTAATGGATGGGAGGTATGACCAAGGCCCTTCGTGTGGGACCTGGGACATGTGAGTTGAATAGTCCACCTCGTATATTAGTTCTTTCTATTTATGACAAGTAGCACTTCCCTAATATGCCAGGTTATGCAGGTGCGAAGCAGGGAAACAAAAGAGAAGACTGACATTTCAAAGAACGGGGGGAATGATTTAAGAAAATCTAAGCTGAGTGAACAGGGAGTCTATTTTTAGCTAGGTTGGATTACAATTTCATTCGGAGGTTGCATCTTTTAAGAAATCATTTAAAAGGAGGCAGAGCTTCCAATTGCATGGTGTCATTTGCAACCTCTGCCATGGTTGCAATAGGGGTCTCATGCCTCCTGCTGTCTTGCGGACACTGAGCAATCTTCAGAGAATGTTTACTTCCAGTGCTTGCACAGAAAGGAAACCTGCAGAGAAGTCCTGCAAGTCATAAAATCGGCATGGAGAGAAGAACACTTAATCCTGTTTACTCTAATCTAACTACCTAAGGCCTTGGATTCAGTCAACCATAACTTCAAAATCTAAGGCAAATTGAACACAGTAGGGCCTCTTTGAAAAGTCCTGAACACTCTATGAGCTTCTCTGTGGTTTTGACAAAACACATTCTACACAAAGAACACTGCAAACTGGGAAGCATCATAGTTTTGTTTTAAATATTTGTAAGTTTTTAGCTTATGATATTTTCTGAACTTAGTGTTCTACACAAGCAAGTCCTATAAGGAACTATACTCTTCATGTATTAATTTATCAAATATTGTATATACAAATACTATGTCTGGAAACAAGGTACTGTGTTCATTGCTGTAGGCATGCAAAAATTTAAAAATAACATTGTCAAGGAGCTTATAGAGAACTATAGGCAATAAACTCATGTGTGTAACAGTAATAATACAAGACAGAAGTAATAGTTCACAAAGGAGATTAAGTGCAGCAGAGAAAAGAAAAGATCACTTACAGCCAGGACTACTAGGAAAGAATTTTAAAAAGACATAGCATTTGATTTAGACTTTAAAGAAAGATGATGTTTAAGATCTGTGGAAAAGCAGAGGAGGGCATTCAAGGTCAAGGGAATATAAACCATAGATACTAGCACTGAGAATAGGAAAACTAGAGTGTATAAACAAGGAACAGCAAATGGTAAAAACAAAAGTGGATAAGTTGCTTGGGATATGGTCTTGAAGTTCCCTGCATTGACAAGGAGGTAAATTATTTCATGTTCTTGTTATTTAAACTTTGAAAATACATTTACTATGTATTTAGCATTTTATGATACATATAAAGCATGGTACTGGCCAGGTGTGGTGGCTTATGCCTGTAATCCCAGCACTTTGGGAGGCCAAGGCGAGTGTATCACCCAAGGTCAGGAGTCCAAGACCAGCCTGACCAGCATGGCAAAACCCCGCCTCTAGTGAAAATACATAAATTAGCCAGATTAGAGGCACATGCCTCTAATCCCAGCTACTTGGGAGGCTGAAATGGGAGAATTGCTTGAACCCGGGAGGAGGAGGTTGCAGTGAGCCAAGATCGAGTCACTGCACTCCAGCCTGGGTGACAGAACAAGGCTCCGTCTCCAAAATAAAAAAAAAACCAAAAACATGGTACCTACTGATCTGAATTTGCCTTTTGAATTTCCAGTTCAAAACACGATAAACACATGTATGTTTTAAAGAAAAATAAACTTGTTACTGTAAATTGTGGCTGTCATCCTAAAATAGCTGGTTGACAGGGATGTAAATTAAAAGATAATACATACATACAAAAGAAAAGGCGATGAAGGTCCCCTTCCTGCCCCTCTGCCCCTCGCACCTTGAAGTGGCTGGCATTGAGAAATGAAGCAAGGGCAGAAGGAATTTTAAACATGCTTGGCCTTTAAGATCTATAGAAAGGAGGCATGCTATTTATATATGACCTACTTACAAATACCCCTCATTTTAGGTAGCTACTCAGGACAGCCATCAGAACTTAATTCTGGATATTCTAGATTCTCACAGCTCCAGCAGTAAAAAGCAATTTCCCCTGGAAACACGATTATACATTGTGGTTAGTTTCTACAGTACTGATATCTGGTGCTATACTCAAGTTCACAGTCTTTTACGGCTAATCTGAAACTTGTGAAAGAAAATCCACTATTAGTTTATAAAAAGGTTAAAACATCCACTCAAGTACAGAAAAACCATAAGTAACTCCATATACTCCATATGCCTACCCCACAGATTCCATAATTGTCCAGACTTTGCCACGTTGGCTTTTCTTATGTGGTTTTTCTTTTTCCCTGAGGCATCATAAAGCAAATTCCAGGCATTGTCATTTCAGTCCTGCTACTTCAGTGTGTAGCTCTTATCTGCATGAGTATTCTCGTAGCTGTAAACTAAAAATAAAATCCTAAGCCCTCCAGCAACCAACTGAATGAAACCCTCCCCACTGAGCCACGGGGACCCCAGAGCAACCTAAAAAATGGAATCCCCAGGCATGATGGGAAGGGAGGCTGGACATGCCTCAATACACGCCTTCTTTTTGGAGTGTAGGCACCCCGACCAGCATTAACATTAAAACAGAGATCATAAGACTGAAAAACTGAATTTTTGTGGCACTAAGATACCAAATTCCAACCTGATTCTGGTATAGCATCGCATGACAGAAGACCCTAAAGGACGTAAAAATATTTCACCCCAAAATATATTTCTTTGACATCTTTTGAAATGGCCCTGAAAGCTTTCTTTGCTGGGGGAAATTTGTATCTGTAGGCAATCTCCATTAATGCAGCCAGGCTATTGCTGGATCTAGGGGAGATGAACCAAGAGTCTGACACATTTTAAGGTCTGAAAAGCAACATTTACTACCTATTTTCTTTAAAGGATGTTACCTGGAGGCTTCATCTACATGACAAGAACCTTCGTCTTCACAATCCCCCTTATCATAATTCAAGCATCTCTTTCCACTGACTTCAAGTCCTGAGACAAAGCATAACTCTTTCAACCAACTGCCAATCAGAAAATCTTTGAATTCACCCATAAGGTCCCATTCCAAGATATCCTGCCTCTTTAGGCTGAACCAATGTACACATTTCATGTACTGTGATTTTCCCTACAATTCCTATCTCCCTTAAATGTATTTTCATACATTTTATATGAAAATACATTTTTCATATAAAACCTGTAACCTGACTGCCTTGGGCACACTTTTCTCAGGATCTCTTTTCACTGTCCCCCCACCCTTGGCCATGGTCACTCATATTGGCTCAGAATAAACCTCTTTAAATATTTTACAGAGTTTGGTTTTTCCATCAGCATAGCTAACCTTCATGAGTTTAACACACTTAACCTTAAACTATAATTATTTTGTATCATCTAAAAACAATCAGTACTGAAATCACCCCTGTTGTCTCAAACACGTTGTTTTGTTCAGACGGTTTACTTAAGAATTCAAAGAAGGTGCACATGTCACATTTGATGGTTGTGTCTGCTAAAACAGAATCTGAGCTGGGCATGGTGGCTAATGCCTGTAATCTTAACACTTTGGGAGGCCAAGGCTGGTGGATCATCTGAGGTCAGGAGATGGAGACCAGCCTGGCCAACATGCCAGAAAACCCCGTCTCTACTAAATATGCAAAAATTAGCCAGGCATGGTAGCACACGCCTGTAATCTTAGTTACTCGGGAGGCTGAGGAAGGAAAGTTGCTTGAACTGGGGAGGTGGAGGTTGCAGTGAGCCGAGATCGCACCACTGCACTCCAGCCTATGCAACAGCAGCGAGACTCCATCTCAAAAAAAACAAAAAAACAAAAAAAACATAATCTGGAGCAACCCACTTCTCTACCTCCCCTTTTTACGTGCCCCTAATTTGTCACTTAAGTCGGGTCTGTTTTCTTACAGAACATAAGATGTTCAGCATTTGCCTCTTTGTTTCCTTGTGGTATTGTTAAATTGCTCCTTTGTACCCCCAAATACATGTTCCAATTGGATAGTGTCAGTTTCCTGTACACTAATACTTTCCTTGAGCATAAACAAATAAGATGAAGGAGTCTAGTGGGATGAACACAAGCTATTTTTTCAAAGACAGGCAGATACTTTACCACCTACTTGCTATGTAACTTTGAATACATTATTTAACCTCTCCAAGTTAGTTACATTGGTTTCCTTAAGAGTATGCCAATAATTTCATGGAGTTGTTATGAAGATTAAATACAGTCTGTAAGAGATCAAATGCAATGCCAAGCGCATATGATAAGCTCGATAAAACTGGCAGCTATTTATAGAGCTATTTCAGCGTACCCCAAGCTCCCGTTTTGGTAAGAGTCTCCTAAAGGACAAATCTGCTTGCTACAATTATCAAGACTTTTGATTTATTTCCCATATCTTCCTAATTATGAAAAGAACAGCTGGCTATCTTTTAGAAGCATCTAAATTATAAGTGAGTAGTGTCAAAAGACAAAATTGCAACAAATTTAGTTTAAAGATCTCAGTTGGCTTTATTGGCTATTCTAGAATCAGAAAACACTTCATTCCACAAAATAGAATCAGTGTTTCACAGAGCTAAGCCAAAGAGGTCGGCTTTATAGACAGAGAAGGGCCCAAGAAAGCAGAAAGCAAGAACACAAAGTGCATTGTTCATTTCAAAGTTACTTCCCTTGTAAGGCAGGAGCAGGAAAACGGAACAATAGAGAAATAACCAATTGGTTAACATCACCCTACTTTTTATTGTAAGGATTAAAGCAGTTATCCCTTTCTCCTGATAGAGAGACAGTCACATAACTTAGTTTCAGTTTGGTGACCTGAAATTACGGCACGAATGACTGCATTTTGATTTTTAGTCTAGTCTGTTGGGGCCTAGTGCAGGAGCTTAGTCCAAAACAATGGCCTCCTATAATTTTTATTTAACAAGTAATTTAAAATAAACCTAATTTAAACCTAATTCTATTACATGGGACAACTATTTACAGAGTCTTGACAAGATGGTCTAGGCCAAAATACCTAACAGTGTTTATATGCATGGGAAGGAAAGAATTTATGAGCAAGATTTCATGTTTCAGCCCTCCCCACTAACTGAAGGCAGGAGGGTACTCTGTCCAAGGAATCCGTAGTCAGTCTTTCTTGGGGCAGAACAGTGGTTTTGGTGTCTTGGCAGGCAGCATTCTGCTTATGAGGGGGTTTCTCATAAACTACCTTCCTCTGGGGGCTTTCTGAAGCTTCTTCTGAGTACTTGATGGTAAGCTGTCTCTCTCTTAAGGCTGCTGTTGTTGCTGCTACATTGGCATCTCTTGGCACGGTGGCATGTTGACAGCAATGCTTCATTGCTAAAGGTTACCTACTTCATTTCTTCCATTTCACACTGAAAGTGTGAAAGAAGGAGCTATGATTACATAAATCTTTCATACTACTCTATTGGCATGATTATACTACTTGTTGTATATGATACTACTAGATGATCAGCATATACTTGTTACAAATGCAGAAGACAGAAATATGGCTATCTGCAATGTACCATAAACTAGGATGGTGGTTCTCAAAGAAAAGTCCAGTAACTCCCTGTACCAAAATCATCTGGGATGATAGTTAGAAATGTGTATTTCTGGGCCTTGCCTCAGACCTAGGAAATCAAAATCTCTGGAAGATGGACATAAGATTCTGCATTTTAACATGCATGCCATAGTTTGGAAATCTGTGAGATAACATGGGAGGAAAATTCCCAGAGTTGAAGAACTTGTCCTAGAGTTACATGGGTATAAAATGGAGAAGCTGGTATTTTAATCCAGGACTGCCCGACTTCAAAGACTATGTTGATTCCACTATGCTACGTTTTTTCTTTTCTTTCTTTCTTTTTTTTTGAGATGGAGTTTCATTCTTGTTACCCAGGCTGGAGTGGAGTGGCACAATCTCGACTCACTGCAGCCTCCGCCTCCCAGGTTCAGGCGATTCTCCTGCCTCAGTCTCTTGAGTAGCTGAGACTACAGGCACGAACCACCATGCCCAGCTAATTTTTGTATTTTTAGTAGAGACGGGATTTCACCATATCGGCCAGGTTGGTCTCAATCTCTTGACCTCATGATCCGCCCGCCTCGGCCTCCCAAAGTGCTGGGATTACGGGCATGAGCCACCGCACCCGGCCTCCACTATGATACATTTCTAATTGCCAATGACAGTCAAATAATTTTCACTAAACCACTCCTACAATTGTAGGTACGATTTAGCTTATTAATGAACTCATACATTTCCAATACCTTAGGATGCTTCATAATTTCTTTATCCCCTTCCTTTCTGGCAGAGAGATTTATCAGAGTGGGGTATAGGCCATTCTTTCCCTTTAATCTCTAGTAGTTCCTTTGTTTACTCCCCAACTCCCAGCCCCTCCCTTCCTTCCACCCTCTAATCTTTCTCCTTGTCCTTCTCAAGTGAATGAATTTCCAGTATCAAGTCCTAGCAAGTTTAAAATAAAAACTGAAAATGCAATGCAGAGCCTTGGTACAATTTTGCAGAATATTTTTAGATTATTTGCATTTATTTACCACAGCTATTTTGTATCTGTGATATTGGAAATGGTAATCATGTTCGGATCATAACTCTGCCCCGGATTTAATGACAACACATGGAAAAGCTATGATTCCCCCTTTCCAGAAATTTAGAAATAGAAGGGAATGAAAAGACTGGAAACAAAGAAAAAGATCCACATTCAAACACTGGAGATTTATTCTGAAGATAGAGTCATGCCGTCTTTACCAATGATGAAACATGTCAAGGTGAATGTTATTAAAGTTCTGGTCATTTGTGGTGTTTAAGTTGTGTGAGGTCCATTTGTAACCCAGTTGGCAAAGAGGGAGATATCTGGCTTAGATTTCAGGAGCCTCTAATCAGGTCTAGAGGCAGGGCAGCTTTCTGCTTAAAACAGGCTTTAATCTGAAGTCCTGAATGAATGACTGGAAATCAGCTTCTCCTGATTGAAATTTTCTTGCTCCAGAAATACAGTATGTACCTAGAATCCTGAAATGCAAGCCCTTGGGAGACAACAGAAGAGGATCTGAGGGAAAGAGAGCTGCAACAAGAACTCCCAACTTCCCAGTCTGTCTCCAGAGGAATTCTAAGAGCTAAGGTTCCCAGGCTTGCCATGCAAATAAGCATATGCTAGGGGTTTTAAACCATGGTCGAGGGAAAAAGGCTTTCACTTGGTCTTTTCACATTTCTATTTTCAAGATTGCAGATTACATTTTCTGTTTTGTTTTGTTTAAAGAAATTTTCCTCTAGAATTATTTCTTATTAGATCTTTCATTATTTTATTAAATTGCAGGTGACTGAGGTTTGGTGTACAAATGATTCCTTCACCCAGGTAGTGGGCATAGTTTCCGACAGGTAGTTTTGCAACCCTCTTTCCCCACCCTCTCCCCTCTAGTAGTCCCCAGTGTCTATTGTCCCCATCTTTATGTCCAAGTGTACTCAATGTTTAGCTCCCACTTATAAGTAAGATCATGTGGTATTTGTGTTATATTCTTTTTGTTGGGGAAAGGAAACACTGGTGTAAAGAATTATTCTGAAATAAGGGATGTTGAATTTCATTTCCTCCTACTTAGATTCACACAGGTTCTTCTTCCCTCAGCTCTGTATCTTCCACCTGGTGGGAGAGGACGTCTTCAGTCCCCTCTGTCTCTGCCGATTATGGGTGGTTATACTTGGTTCTAGAGGTAATCCTGATTAAGCAAGAAAGTCTGTAGGCAGTAGGAAGTCCCCAGTAGTGAGACCTGGAATTGGTATTTGGTGCTTCTAGAATAAGCCTTGGACATTTTCACGTCGACTAGACACACATTTCTCCTAATCAGTGTTTGCTCAATGCACACAACTGGATGGCCACATCCCTTCCCTCAACAGTCCAGGAGCTCCTTTCCATTTTCTGAAGCTAAGTAGATTAGGTTACATCCATGACATGCACTTGGGTTTTCCAGCCCCCATGACATTTTCCATGTATCTGGGCTTCTGCTCCAAACTAGACCAACTGCTCTCCTACTTAACTCCAACGACTGCCACTTTGTTACAACTCCTGCTACAATGATCCATCTGCTGAATCTATTTCTTGGGGTCCACAGCCCTATGACAACAGGTTTGCCTCTAAACAGCCAGACTCACACAGCTCAGTGAGTTTTACTAATTCAGTTTCTGCTTCCAGCCCAAATTATTAGTCCCATCATGTCTTGAAGGTGTACTACCTTAGTTAATGATGCTGACTTCCTCTGCCTGTTCTCACCCCAAAGTTATTTCCCCTAGAAAAGGTAGTTAACATCATATCTGATCATCAGAGATCAACCCAAAATTCTTGCAATATGCACTGTTTCAAAGTAATTTACAGAAAAGAAGAAAATAATGTCTCATTACTATACTAATTCAGGTCTTATATGAAGAAATTAGGTTGCCATCCAACTTTTGATGTATCCTTTCAGCCCAGACCTCTCTTGTAAGTTTCATATCCATACATCTAACTTAGATGTATCTACGTGGATGTATATCAGGTATCAAACTCAGCATATCACACACTGAAACTCATACTTTTTACTTATGTCCTTCCCTACTTCTCTCTCCAATGACAGTAGCTTTTTACATTTCAATAATCCATAGTCTCTTGCCTAGCCTGACCTTGACCTGTGAAAAAAACAGCTAGCTCCTGCATGAAAAATAAAATACAGAGCAAAAAACCTTTTACAGATTGAAAATAATGGGCCCATGTTGGATAAATTTTTTTTTGCTAACTACAACAGCAGTGTTTTAAACACTCAGCTAAAAGTCTGCCATGTGGGAAATAATAAATGAAACAATATTTATTTTAACAAATATTTACTATATGCTAGGCACTGTTCTAAGAGTTTCGTAAATATTAATTCACTTAACATACATAATATTTTTTATGAGGTAGTTACTGTAACTGTATTTTTTAAAAGAGGATAATGATTCACAGAGAGTTCGGAAACTAGTATAAGGTCACAGGACCAGGATTTGAGCCAGGTAGCTTGCTTCCAGAACCCAGGTGCTCAGCTACTGCACTGTGCTACTTCTCCATGTGTGGTGTGGAAACATGGGGAAAATATTTGTCATGGCAAAATTTTATTTGTTACCTTTAGCATTATTTACAATTATAAAATTCACATATTATAATACCAGTCATGTGGAGTAGTTGGGTAGATAAATTATTATCGTTGCAGAAACTACATACTGCAGAACTAATGTCTTTATAGAAGAGGGACTTTGCTTTTTCTATTCATATGTGAGAGACATACAAGTGCTACTAGTGTACACTATTGACCTTATTCAAAAGGCTAACTACAGGATATCTTCTATAAGGAATTTTATCTACTGTTTATCTCTGGCACACGTGGACGCAATACCTCATTGCTTTTCACTTGTGATGATGTCATTTTTTTATTGCTCCACATCATCTATCCATTGAACATGTTGCTTGATATGTGTCCTCTGCAAGTACATAGCAAGATTCTCAAAGCCAAGAAAAGTACCTTGTAATTTTTTTTTTTTCTTTTTTGGAGATGGAGTCTCGCTTTTTCACCAGGTTAGAGTGCAGTGGTGCAATCTCAGTTCACTGCAACCTCTGACTCCCTGGTTCAAGCAATTCTCCTGCCTCAGTCTCCCAAGTACCTGGGATTACAGGCATGCACTACCACACCCAGGTAATTTTTGTATTTTTAGTAGAGACGGGGCGTCACCATCTTGGCCTCGATCTCCTGACCTCGTGTTCCGCCTACCTCGGCCTCCCAAAGTGCTGGGATTACAGGCATGAGCCACTGCACCTGGCCCGAGAAGTATCTTGTATTTATACATTGCAATGACTCTTCACACTAAAGCATCATATCCCTCCAGTTCTGAATTTCTCTTGAGCTTCACAATGTTATTCTGAGCATGGAAGCAATATAACTTAACTATAATTTATAAAGCTGAATAAAGTTGTACATATATAATGCCCAGCAGCAGGTACTTCAAACTCTACATATCCCAAAACTCAAAGTTTTTTTCTTCCATCAAATCTGCACCTCCTCAATATTTTCACCTTCAGTAGCAGAAATTTTTCACCCATGACTTTTCTTTCCCATTCGCCAAATTTTAAAATTCCTCCATCACAAATGCCTCTTCTGTCACCTCTTTTTAATTTCCACTAGTCCTGACCAAGTGCAGGACATAATTATCTGCCTCTTAGACCACTGCAGTAATCTTCTAATAGATTGCTCTGAATCCAATTTCTAACTAGTAGAACCCACCCTTTGTATTCCTCCCCATGCTATTTCCAAATATTGATATGATGTACTTATTCAATCAAAACAATTTATACAGAATGTAGTCCAAATTCTTTACCATGGCATTCAAGGCTCTCCATATACTGGCCTTGGATTCCTAGCTGGCTAGCTCATTGAGGTTAGGAGTATGTTTCTTAAAATATCTGGATAGAGCAGTAAGTTCTCTGTGTCTCTGGAGGTGTGTGTATATTTATGTATACACATTTGTTTTATTGATGGGATCATTAACATTACTGTCATGCATCATGACGGCTTAGCTGGAAATGTTGTCAAATAAAAAACAGGGCCAGACAGTAGCTGAAGTGGCAAAAACACTGTATTCAGGAACTACTGCAATAAGAGAAAAGAGATCTCAATACAGAGCCGGGCTCAATTCCAAATACAGCACGGACAAGCGGGGATTTAAAGCCAAAGGGGCATCGGGTCAAGTGGATGGAAACTTACTAATAGGAAACATCAGGGGTGGGAGGGTTCTGATTAAAGAGACCTAATAGGATTCTTGCTGAAGGGTTGGGGTTTCTCTCTCAATGGCTGTAGCAAGACTCTTGCTACAACTCGGTGATTCAGGCTCCACAGGATTGGAAGCCAAGGTCAAAGACTGGTCGGAAAGAAGGCTTAGATGAGCCTGACCAAAGTTCAGCCAAGGAGAGTTTTTGCCAGTGTATCCACACTCTGTGTGTGTGTGGTGTGTGTGTCTCTGTACTATTCTAATTTACCAGGCAGGGGCTCCCCGGCCATGAGAGCAGTGTCACCATCTTTTGGGTAGAACAGCAGACACAGAGAAGGCCCACTGTGGACAGTTAACTACCTGGCTCTTTTTTAGCATGGGAAAGGAAGGAGAGTCCTGAGTTTCTTTAAATATTCCTCAGGTATATTGATCTGACCCCCAAATTACATAAGATCTGCAGTGATAAAATCATTACCCAAAAAACTCACTGTCTTTTATCACTTATATCCTCAGCATTATCATCAGCAATTGTCTTAATATAAGTCTGGAGGCAAAAAAAAAAAGCTCACACCAAGTACGCATACAAAGGAGCCAAATACATTGAGCAGCAAAACTCCCAAAGCAGATACCGCCTGGGACCTGCAGGAGCGCTTCCGCAAATCTCGCGAGATAGCAGGCAGCGAGGCCTTTTGCTCCGGTTTCTCGTGAGAGCCCGGGGCTTCAGCTTCCCATTTGCGGAGCCCGTGGCGGCGTTTCCGGGGGCAACAGCAATGGCGGGCTCACCGTCCGAGCGGCTGTTCTCTCTGGAGCTGCTGGTGGACTGGGTGCGTTTGGAAGCTCGGCTGATGCCGCCCCCCGCTGCCGCAGTGGAGCAGGAGGAGGCAGAGGAGGAAAAGGAGCAGGGGGAGGCCTCGTCGCCGCGCGGTTTGTGCCCCGCCGTGGCCTTCCGCCTGCTGGACTTCCCCACGCTGTTGGTTTACCCTCCTGACGGCCCCGGCGCTCCCGCCCCCGAACCGTGGCCCGGCGTGATCCGCTTCGGTCGCGGCAAGTCCTGCCTCTTCCGCCTGCAGCCTGCTACCCTGCACCGCCGGCTCCTGCGGACCCCGCTTGCCACCTTGCTGCTGCAGCTGCCCCCCGGGCGCCCGACGCCCACCCCACAGCTCCTGGGGGCCTGCGACATTTCGCTGGCCACCGCGGCCCACAGGGTTGTGGGGCCGGCCGCCTCCGGATGCTCCCACCGTCACCGGGGACGTTTCCCCCTGCATAATCAAGTGGGCGAGCGGACTGGGGATATTGCACTGGCCTACCGCCTGACTGACCTGGGAAGCCGCCTGCTGGGCCAACTTGAGCGGCCCCTCACCGTCACCCCCACAGGAGGTGGAGCAGAGGTCAGTCCCGAAACCCAGCAGGAAAGACAGCAGCTACAGCAGCCAGCCTCACAGCCAAGCCTCAGAGAGGCTGATAGGCCGCTGGGGGAGTTAGAAATCCCAGAGGCACAGAAGGATTTGAAGGAAATGGTTCTCCAAAGTAAGGCTGAATCTGATAGTGTGGGTTCTGTGGAGAATGGCAAAACCAGTTCTGTTGTTACATGTTCAAGTGCTGTCAGTGGGAGAAATGTTAGCTCCCTAAATGGGGAAGTCACAGAATTGGACATGGAGACCAATATATTTTGCCCTCCTCCTTTGTATTACACTAACTTGACCCAAGAAAAACCGCCCCCTGCACAGGCTAAAATCACCATTGAGCCTCAAATGAATGTACCTGAGGAACTGGATGGTGCGTCTCCTGAAAAAAAGCGTGTAAATCCCCCAACACGCAGGAGTTGTGTAAAACATCCAAGTTCTGCAACACATGAGCATCCTCCAGTGCTTGTAAATCCTCCACATACTCAGGATATAGGAGCAACTAATCAAACATGTCAAACTGAACAAAATAGAATTAATACAATAAGGCAGTTGCCTTTGTTAAATGCTTTGTTAATTGAGTTGTCCTTGTTATATGACCAACCTGTGACAAGTCCTGCTCATATACATCCTCACCTAGCCTGGTTATACAGGACTGAGGATAAGAAGTCACCCGAATCTTCTGCCAAATCCACATGCCAGTCTGAATCCAAGAAGGATAAGCGTTCTATGGGGGGATGTGAAAAGTCAGTGAGTCTTCAGTATAAAAAGAGCCAAATTGAAAACTGTAAGAAAGATAAATATTCTGAAAAGAGCAGTGGTACCTTCCAAAAAAGAGTTCCAAAAGGGAGGCTATTTTATGGCTTAACAAATACACTAAGACTACGTTTAAAGATGACAAATCCTGATATGTTGGTGGTACATGAAAAAAGAGAACTATATAGAAAATCACAGTCACAAATGTTGGGTACAAAATTCAGAATTCCATCATCCAAAGTTAAACTATTAAGCTCTGCAGAACAAAGTCAGGAGCCACAACTGCCTAAAGATAAGTATTTAGATTCAGATGCATCTTTTACTGAAAATAGTGATACCTCAAGACAAATCAGTGGAGTTTTTGATGATCGCAGAACAAGTAAAGAAACTAAACTGAAATATGCAACTGGGAGAAAGACAGTTGATTGTAGTAAAAATAGAATCAATAATGTTTCATTGGAAGAAGTTGCGAGTCCTGCAAATTCCATTATTCCAGAAAGGCTTACCCCTACAAATATTTTGGGAGGAAATGTGGAAATGAAAATCCAAAGTCCGTGTGTTTTCCAACAGGATGCTGTTGTTGACAGAATTGTAGATAAAGAAATAGATATTAGACAGGTCAAAACCACAGATAATGACATTCTTGTGGCTGATATAAGTGACAATAGACCAGGTAAAAATAGTTGCTCTGAAAACATCTCAGAACTAAAGTATTCAGATGACTTGTCTAGCCCTTGCTATTCTGAAGATTTCTGTACCACTGAGGACACCAGCAGAAGTAAAGCTCATGAGAGCAGTTCAAGGACAGAAAATCCAAAACATAGTCAATATACAAGGAAGTCTAGTGAAACAAGAGTGTCCAAAAAGAAAGATAGTAGTGACAAGTGTTCTATCCTTAGCCCACCTTTTTCAGCTGGGTCACCTGTCCACTCGTATAGAAAATGTCATATTTCAAAGACTCAGGATAAAAGTTTGGAGGAAGTATCTAGCATCTCGGCTAGTGATTTATCTTCATCACATTGGACTGAAGAAAAAGAAAACCGGATAGATCAAAACAGTATACACAATTCTAAAATTACAAAGAGAGGTCAAGACATCTCTGTTAAAACCAGAAGTAGTTGGAAATCTTTAGAAAAAAGCCAGTCACCAGGAACATCCCAAGTGAGTTCTTACCTGCCTTCAAATGTGTCTGAACTAGAACTTAATGTCCTGGATAGCAGTACATTAGATCACTTTGAAGAAGACGATGATGTTGTTTCACTAAATATTTCCAAGCAATGCAGAGATATTTGTGAATTAGTAATAAATAAACTTCCAGGATACACAGTGTAAAAATACATGCTTTTAAAAAATTTCCAACAACCTGTGTGTACTGTTAGTGAAAAAAATTTTAAAGCTGTTTTAGTTCATGAATTATGTGAATAATTTTTTAAAGAAATATGAATGTTACTCCTTTGATGTTTAAATAGTATTCTACCATTAAATCTGATAATATTGATTATTAAATCATATAAACATTTCTTTTTAAATTGTTTAATCATAAGAATAAAAGTATATCTTTCTAAATTGTCTCTCTTAAAGTGTCTACAGTATTGATCATTCTAAAGCTGACTTCATGCACACCACTGAAAAAAGAAGGCTAGTGAGTAAGGACAGCCTCAAATTTTAATTGGAACAAATTATTTAACAAATATAGACGACTTACTGTGTTAGATGCAGAAAGATGCAGAATCTGTCTATGACAGAGCCCTTGCTGTTTTAAGAGCTTACAGTTGTATGTAGATAAGAAGTCTTCTTGACATATACATATCCCATGTCCCCAATAGGTGAAGTTGCTTTTATATGCTGTCATAGTGCTCTGCACCTTTTCTTTGAAAACCACAATTTGTGTGAATACTTAAAGTTTATCTTCCACTAGCCTTCAGTTGTGTGATGGGATCATATTTGCTTTACACATCAGTATATTTTTGTATCTAGCACAATTCCTGGCATGTGGCTGCAATGCAATAAAAACATTTGTTGAAAAAAATGAAGCCCAGGCATTTAAAATACCTAATGGGAGGGTTTAGAATTAAGCAGCAAAAATAGGCAGATTCCCTAAAAGTAAACCTGCAGAAAATCCTTATTGGAGATATGTTTGTAATATTTTTGTTTTGCTTGATATAAATGGCCTTCAGGTGTTCTCTGAAATATTTGGAAAGGAGAACTTAAAAAGGTGTCTTTCTATACAGTTTCTGATATAGGAGTTCAGTTTCTTGTCAATTCAGTTTGTTCAATGGTTATTTTTAGTGTATGAAAATTTGTTTTTATGAAATCCAGTGATAATTTATAATTTATTCCATTGGTTTTATATTTAGACTTTATTCTGTGTTCAAATATTTATATATATTTTCTTCTAGCTGTGTTATACTTTAATTTTTAGACTTTTAAATATATCTAACATTTTTGAATGTATGAAGTGAGGTTCTAATTTCCTTTCTTTACAGGTAATTAATTATATAGGTATTCTGAATGATCATAATACTAGAATATAGATAGATGGTAAAAAGAGAGAAGAGGATGTTATATTTTGGGGAGCAATATGAATGAAAGAATGATGATGGGAATGAGCCTGCTATATTTATGGGACAATTTAAAATATTATCTTGAATAGAATGATAGATTCATGCTACAGAGTGGTAGAAAGGACATTTGTTGAGCAAGGAAAGTGCCAGATTACAGATAGCCTGAAATGCTAAGCATAATAACAGAGTTCTAAAAAATAGGAACAACAGATGATTTTAGGTTATAAATGAGCACTAGTAAGTAGTCATGACATTTTGAATATTTTAAATTATTGAAAATAATAGAGAAATTATATCTGTAAAATTTTTGAAATATGAAAGGTTTCTATGGCTAGTGGCTATGATCTTAATTTTTCTAAAATACAAAGCATATAGTATAACATTTCACAAAATCAAAATATTTTAATGCCAGATATTGTAACTAGATGTTTAATGATGTCAACTGTAAATTGTTTAATAGCAATTTGTCATTACTATGGAAGAAACAATAAAAATATAAGCAATATCACAATCATCAAAGAAGTAATTCCTTATAAACCAACGTTTTATTTGGTAGAGAGTAAGTCATTGTCTGTGGTATGAATACGTAAAATGATTATTTTAGCGTGTCTAAGGTACAACAAGACCAAAGAAGTAATGCATTTTAAATTACAAAACTGAGCAGCTGAATCCGCTTCTCTTTGAGTTAATCCATGAATACGTATTTCTAGAATTGTGATAATTGTTTCTTCTAGTCTAATTCTAGTGAAAAATATCTGTTTTCATGTATTTAGTGCTTCCTGTTACATTCTACAAATTCTAGTCCATGTTTTAATTCTACAATCTGTAAGCTTATTTTAAGAGAATGTTGTAATATATACTATTTATGGAGACTTATTTATCTCCTTAATTGCTTAAAATTATTGAAACATGAAATAGTATTTCAAGTCACAAGTAAGGGAGACTGTCATTTCATTGTAAAATCAAGCTATTGCAAACCTTCCAAAATGTCTTCTGAATAGCATGGGTATCTAAACTGCTATGGACAAAGCTGAGTAGGAGAGGGTCTAAAATGCAAAGTGAGCCACAGAAAAGATGTTAAGACCTACCTCTATGTAATATTGAATGTTTATAGCTTAGGAACCAACCGCCAATAAGCCCTCTGAACTCTTCCCATAAACATTTGCAGAGGGCTGTGCAGATGCATAGAGTATACGCTGGGTTTTTTCCCTTCAGTCATATGCATGCTATTGATGACATTTTCAGATGCAAAGAACAATGATATTAAACTTCTGTCATGCAATTATTATGGCTTTGTGCTGAGAGCCACCCCTTTACATGTCAATTAATTTAGATTTTTCTTCATGTACAAGCAGTTAATTTAGTATGGAATTATAGTTAGGAACCAGACTTTTATTGGTAGCAAAATATAGGTCAAGACTGTTAATTTAAAAACCCAGCTTTTAAATTACCACACTGTGTTGTTGGCAAGGCAAATAAATTTCATAGTAAAGCAACATATAAATAATATTTAAATTTGCTGCATCAAACTGTCCTTAGGCCTAGAGAAAGTCATTCTTCAGGCTGTTTATGTTTTAATTTGGATTTAAATATTTAGGGAGTTGTACAGAATGACAATATATAGGCCAAAACTTGCTGAGTCATTCTTTTCTTATTTTTAACTTAAAACAATACAAGGAAAACTGTACTTGGTCAAGGACTAAGGCTTTCTTAAGTGATTTTCTCTGGAGACCTAAGTGTCATGCCAGGAAGTAACAGACTTCAGGAGGATCTTCATTAGCTTGGAGTGCCAAGCCATAGTGTTAGAAGTATTTCCTTATTTTTAAAAACTCTTCTCAGATCTCTGTTATACTGAACTATACTCATTCTAGAAAAAAAATTAGAAAACTTAGATAAGAGGTTTTGCTTCAAAATTGTGTACTAAGGAAAGGTTATAGTGTTTTCCTTCCAAAATTCCACTGAGATGACTGATGTAAAAATATGAATGCACCCAAAGTAGCCCTGGAAGACAAAAATGCTGGTGGTGGACAACACACCCAGTTTGAGGAACTTCTGGAAGACACAAAGCAGTTGGGATTATGTTGATGAAAAAATTGGTTACAAATCCACTCTTCAGCACAGCCCCATGAGAGTGCTTCTGGAGAAATGAGAAGATGGTATCTTCCAACAGAGCCCGAGATTAAGTTCAAGCTGGTCAGCAGGGCTTGGGCATAGAAACAGGTTAAGGGACAACAGAGGGAAAAGCAGAACCCTGAGGACAGGGAAGAAGCTGGGGTGGGCTCAAGATTATCTACTAGAATAAGTGTTGGGACCAAAGAGAAAAACTATTTTTCACCTTTGACACCAAAACATTCATTCAAACTGTCTCAATGTTATTGGAGAGACTACTAACCCTCATGCAAATTAAAGTGGTATAAGCCTGGTCATTGGAGGCAGACAAATGGCGTTTGCATCCTTGATTATTTTACTCCTTGGAGACTTTCTTCATTATAGAATTGGTTTCAGGATTGAGTCAAATAACATATATAGCATATATAACAGTGAGTGTGAGTGAGTGTTAGATGATGTATTTAGTGATATTACAGAGAATGCACCGTGGTGTCTGTATTCCAGCCTAGGGGGATGTATTTTCAATTAAAACTTCAGTCAAGAAATCAACTCTTCCTTCCAGAAGGTTTAAACAACTTTCCTATAACATAGCAAGGCAAAAGAAGTCCATGGTGATAAAAGAGGCAGCACAGATTTCTGGCCAGGGAAGAAGACTTTAAGTCACAGAGCAGAGCCACAAAACCAAGCAGAAGAAGAAGTATCTCAAAATATTAAGCAAAGTGGGGCATCTAGCTTTGTGCAGAGTACTCAGGAGAGGGGACTACAAAATGTCCTTTATACAGAAAGAAAGGAAACTGATCCAGGTCCCCAGTAAAGACAAAATGTTCTAAACAAGTAAGAAAGTGGTTTATCAGTGCTGGGAAGCATACGTTTCCCTGCAAACCTAGGTAAGTAGCCCCTCCTATAGGAGGTTGTTTTAAAACCTCCAAAACAATTTGTTTTCCTGTTTATATATTCCATGTTTTTTCATAGTAGGCACACAATAAATGTTTATTCTTTCCTTTGAATACCTTGAGGACTGGGGTGGAGATGGGGTGAGTGGGGAAGGAGCTGTCATAATGCATCATAATAAAATATGTACAAACTTACAGAACAAGTTGGGAAGGGATGAGACTTAGCTTTCAGGCCAGATACTGTAAGTAGTGAAGCGCTTGGTAGCAGAAATCCATGAAAATATTTGGGTTTTAAATCGAAAGGAAGTTTGTGCTTTCCAGGAACCGGGCAGCACAGGAAATTAGATGAGCTCCTGAGCAATAGTGAGATGAGGTAACAACTGAAGGTCATATTCAGAAAGAACATGGAAGAGAAGAGGTCCATGAGTCAGTAAGTCAGTTGGTTACTGCAGGATCAGAAACCTATACTTGTAGCTTGACTATTTAGATACTGTATGTTGTGTTCCTTTCTATGTGCTTCTTGGTTTTAATATTGTTCTTTTTGAAGGATCTTCTAGTTGATCCATATGAGCAATAGGAAATGACTTTGGCTGTGGCTCATAATTGAGCAGAAATCCTAAAGGGGGTGCAGCATACCCCTGGAGTCTACATTATCAAAAGACTGAGAAAAAATATATAGGGGCTTTTAGAAAAATCCCTTCTTTCTACCCAAAGATTTTTCCTTCAGCTTTTCTTCACCAAAGACCTTGGAGCACTTCACATTTTGTTTCATTAAAGGAAGCTGTTCAATCACAGAGAGTCTCACACCCATCAGCTGCCTTGAGTACTGTATCTCATTACTTAACGATTTCAGCGTCAACCTTGTGGAGGGAATTGGGACTGAATTCTGGCCTCAGAATGACATAACAAATAGTGGATTGCTTTAGATACAGAGGAGTCTATTGTCAAAAGAGTTGGCCTGAAAATTGTTTCTTGCATATCCAACCTTTTTAAGACTATTTCCGAGTACTCTGGGATAGTGTTTATTAACTTGAGGTAAAAGATCTTTGTAATCTCCTGAGAAAGTCCAGCATGGGTGACAAAAGTGAGACTCCATCTCCAAAAAAAATAAAAATAAAAGAAGTCCTGAGTATGAACATGCATGCTTCTTGTTAGCAAAGAACTCTATATCCTTGATATTCTCTGTAATAGCCAGAAGCCAAATATGTCGGAGGGCAGAATTTACATTTTCAGGGGAAACTTCCTTCCATTCTAGTGCTGCTTTTCTGCAGTGATTTCTTGGTGCCCTCTTCCTACCTCACTGATCACAGTGTGAGTTCCGACTGTCCACCTCTAAAAACCAGTGTGAGAAGGCAGGATCTTACTAAAATTATGGCTTCATTTTTCATTGGCAAATAGGATTGCTAATAAAAAAAGTAATTTGTTGATGTGTTGTTTTCATTAATTTTAATACTAATGTCTTCTTATACTGTATAGCACTTTACAACTTATGAAGGACTTCCACTATCTCACTTCATCGTTACCAGAACCCTGTGAGCTAAGTATTAATATAGATGAGGAAACAGGCTGTTTTCCATATTCATTGCCTTTCTCACTTTCATAGAGAAACTGAAAGACTTTCAGCATAAATCTCAGAAAAATAATGTTTCTTCAATCCTTATAGTATCATTTCCAGAATCAGAGTCTATCAATAGATTACATTCCATTTTATTTTATTTTATTTTGTTGTGTTATGATAAGAACATTTAACACGAGATCTATGCTTCTAGCAAATTTTTAAGCATACAATTCATTCGTGTTGACTATAAGCACAGCAGCTCTCTAGAGCTTATTAACCTTGCTTGACTGACACTTTATGCCCAGTGATTAATAATTTCCCACATCCCCCTCACCTCAGCCCCTGACAACCACCATTCCATCCTTTGATTTTACACATCTGACTAT
This sequence comes from Colobus angolensis palliatus, assembly GCF_000951035.1. Taxonomy (NCBI): domain Eukaryota; kingdom Metazoa; phylum Chordata; class Mammalia; order Primates; family Cercopithecidae; genus Colobus; species Colobus angolensis. The sequence goes on from NW_012114577.1 coordinate 832,111, forward strand.
TTTAGATACCTTGAGCAGAGCACCCACCTAAGCAATGCCTGGATTCCTGACCCACGAACGATATCAGAAAACATGGCTATTGTTTTATGCTGCTAATTTGTTATACAGCAATGGAAAAATAATGCAAGTGGCCAATAAAAAACACCATGGCAAATCAAGATGGGGAGACTTTGAAAGAAAGGAAAAAGCTTTATATTTTAGGTACTTTAAAAAAGATCCCTTTTTGTTCCTTTTTTGAGCAATAGGCCTACATTTTCATTTTTGATGGAGTGCCACAAATTGTATAGCTGGCCCTGGTTGTTACTCCAAGCTGGTAGAGGCAAATCCAATTGCTTACAGGTTTTCCATTGTGTTATCCAAGTACATATAGTATTTGGCACTACCTTTGTGGGCATAGTTGATGTGTATCATACTGGAGCATACTCTGTTGGGGGCTACACATTTTCTCTTTAGAATCTAGAACATTATCTTTAAAATTTTAATTTTACAGTCTGAACTAAAATGCCTACATTTCACACTACTGACAAATTTGGCTTCTAACACTTGTATACAGGATTACTCATAGTAACTCTTGGGAGGTAGAGCTAATGTGATTCTGCATACAGTACTTTCAGTACATAACATGAAATTATTGAACAATACATAACCATTTATTAACTGTCTCTATTCTTGTCAGTTACGGTGATTTCCAAGGATTTTTATAAAGATTGACTTTCTTCATGATGTTTCTTTAGCACTAGTTGCAGACTTCTATAGTAGTGCTATGCCCTTCAAATGGGTTGTTTTGAGATGCTCTTGGGATATGTAAGTATAACCAGTACGGCCCCCTGCACTAGTGTGGGGTATAAATATAACAATCCCCCTTTTACATTCCAGTGGATTATTCTAACTCCATATATTTGTGTTAGCAGGAAATCCAGCACCAAGTTTTTATGAACCCCATCATCCTAAATTGTCCAAGATCCTGAGAAGCTTACTTGGCCTTATTTGCTTGGTTGCTCTTGCTTACAAATGCCAGGCCATGTGATCTGCCCACCAACTAGGCTTGGTTTTCAACTGCTGTGGCTTCTATTGCTGTGACACAGTGTTGCATCTAAAGACCAGTTGCCTCCCTGGTTCTGTTTGCCACACAGATCTCCAAGGTAGAAGTGATTATGGTTTTTACTGACAAGCTAACATTAATGGGGTGGCTGGATCTGGAGTTGTCTTAAAGGCCTTCCTCTTGATGCTCTATATATTCTGTGTGGAACAAGGATCACTAGTACAGGTTCTTACTTTCCTCGTTTTCTTTGGGTTTTTAAGGTCCTTTCCTACAAGAGAACTTTGACTAACATTATCCTAAAACCTCAGAGTTCCTAATAATTCTAATCATCTAAAGAGAAAGCATCATGGGCTTTATCTTACTCCTCACTGAAGCCTACTTAACTCCATGCAAATTTACTTTCCCTCTCTCCATTTCCACCAAATCACAAAAAGAATCTGAGATTTGTAGGCCAATAGATGTTGTCTTAGTTCATTTATGCTGCTATAACAGCATACCACAGACTGGGAATTTAGATGAACTGAAGTTTATTGGCTCACAGTTCTGGAGGCTAAGAAGTACAAGATTGAGGCACTCAATCTTGAGAGAAGGCACTTGGAGAGGGACTTCTGCTGCATCATAACATGGCCAAAGGTGAGTCACTGAGAGTCTAAAGGGGGACAAACTCATCTTTTTATAAGGAACCCATTCCCATGATAATGACATGACTTTATTCATGAGGACACAGCCCTCACGGCCTAACCACCTCTTAAACGTCCCTCTTCCTAGTACCATTCCAATGGCAATAAATTTCAGCATGAGTTTGGAAGGCGACAAATGTTCAACCTTTAACATATGTTATACTACTTCTATTTACATAACCAAGAGTGACCTTTAGAGTGTTATGGGAAGAGTCCAAGAACCTTTTTTTTGCAGTTTTCTGTGTCCTCTTATGGAAATGCAGTTGGCAGTGCTAACTTAAATAAATAAAATTTGGTTTACCTGCACCAACTACCTGTACAGATGTGTATGTTGAGAATGTCTTATTTAGTTTTTTTCTCCCTAATCACTAGCAAGGAGGCTAGCACAGTGCCTTCACAAAACATATTGTCTCGGTTCATTTGTGCTGGTATAATACAATACCACAGACTGGGTAATTTATTTTAAAAACAGAAATTTATTTCTCACAGTTCTGAAGGCTGGGAGTCTAATATCCTGGCACCAGCAGGTTCAGTGTCTGGTGAGGACCCAATCTCCAATTCCAAGATGGTACCATGTTTCTGTATCGTCTGGAGGGGATGAATACTGTGTCTTTACATGGAAGAAGGGGCAGAAGACCAAGAGAGATGAACTCCCTTCTCAGGCCCTTTCATAAGGGCACCTAATTCCATTTATGACATGACTCAATCACCTCCTAAAGGCCACACTTCTTCATATATTGCATTGGAGATTAAGTTTCAACATGAATTTTGGAGAGGACGAAAACATTCAAACCATAACATATATGCTTCATGAATGTAGGTGGAATTGAATAGAAACAATAATTAATACTAACATAAATTCTCATCCTACAAATTATGGTGTTTCATACTTTGTCTACCTCACTGCTTAGCTAAGAGCTACTCTGCTATCTAGAAATTTGGAGGTTGGACGCTTGGAATAATGATCCATGAAATTAGCTTGCTTAGTCCCCTGCTATCCCAAGGAGTAAACCAAGACAAAACTATTTTGATAACTCCTCAAATCAATCCACTTGGCTGATACTATTTGGGTCCACCTGGGTTAAGAATGGAGATGAACACAGACCAGGGTGATGTCATTGCCCGTTCTTGATGCTGCCCCATTGTCTGAATTTACTCTTGGGATAAGTTATGCAAACTGACTTCCCCCAGAAGGATGCACTTTTGTAGCGGATGTTTTTCTGGCTGACAATGATTCCAACATATGGCACCTCCTAAGAGACACCAGAAGATTGAAACACTCTGATCTCCATGCTTCAACTGCATTCCTTCAAATAGCTTGGTTATAAAACCTACAACAAATAAAACTTCCTTTAACACTATCAGTGTTAGGAGGAGCTAGACTGTGGTGTATATTTAGACCACTTTGTACCTGAATTTAAATTTTAACATTCTCTTTGTAGGCAACCAGTTTCACTGTGTGCATTATACAGAATGAGAATGCAAATGAATGTGGTCCCAGTAGCTTGCTTTTACTATGTAGTATTTCAAACATTCGGAAGAATAAATAACACAACGAACTCCTATGTACACATCACCCAGATTTAACTCAGTGATGACATTGTGCTGTGTTTTCAGTCTTTCTCTTTCTCCCTCCCTCCCTCCCTCCCTTATTTTCTCATAAATAAACAGATACAACTGAAAGTCTTTTGTTTCCCCTCCCCTTTGCTTTGGCTTCCCTTCCAAGGTGTAACTCTTGCTCTGGGCTTGCTGTATTTCCTTCACATTTCCACTGGGGGATGCATAGGTTGTTTCCAGATTTCCCTTATTGGAAATAGTGCTGCAATTCATATTTTTATCTCTCTGTTCACATGTGCTTGAATTTCCTTAGGGTTTTATATGTAGAGCCGGAATACCAGGCCCTAAGTTATGCATATCTTCAACATTGCCAAATCACTCTCCAAAGCAGTTGAACCATTTGCCGTGCCACTAGCAGCATGTGAGAGTTCTTTCTTCACCTCGTAGCCCCAAACTGGCAAAGGATAGATGTTTTAATTTTTACTGCTATATATTCAACTACCCTAGCTTTACTTTATCAAGTCAGTCTTGATATTCAGAGATAAAACCCTACCCTCTATTTTACTTCTTTTTTTATGCTAAGTCAGCAGGTCTCAAACTTTTGGTCTTAGGAACCCCTTACATTTTTAGAAATTACTGAAAATTCCAAAGAGTTTTTAAAATGTGGATTATATCCATCAATATTTGCTCTATTAGAAATTAAAAGTTATTTAATGCTTATTTATGAATTCATTTAAAAGTAACATTAGTAAACCCATTGCATGTTAATATAACATTTAAAAAATAAAAGTAATAAATTTTCCAAAGCAAACATTTAGAAGAAGGGCATTACTTTACAGTTTTGCCATTTAAAAAAATGTCTGGCTTAATAGAAGATAGCTAGATTATCATATCTGTTTAATTGAAGATAGCCTCCTACCTGCTTCTTCATTCAATCTTGCATGATATCACATATTGTGTAGCCTCTGGAAAACTCCACAGTACACTAATGAGAGAATGAGAGTGAATACGACAAATAGCGTTTCAGCATTATTATGAAAATGGTTTTGACCTCATGGACCCCGTCCTGACCCTTCCCAAAAGGTTCTTGGGAACCCTTAAGAATTTCTAATCACACTTTGAAAAGTGCTTTTCTAGACTCTTTTTGGCCCTTTTCCTTCCATGTGAATTATAGGATCACTTTATGAAGATCAAGGAAATAGATTTCTCAATCGATTGGAGTGATTTGTCCTTTAAGGGTTGGTGAAACTTGCCTATAAATATGTCTGGGCCTTGTGTTTCTTTGTGGTAGAACTTGTTGCTCACATTGTTTGGGGACCTGATTTTATTAATATATGCTTTAAAATATCATTTGGACTGCTGTTGTTTCCTAAAGTTTTAAAATTTAGTGTACTTTATATACTTTCATAAAACATGTAAAGTTGTTTAAAGCTTTTTTTTTTTTTTTTTTTTGAGAAGGAGTCTCTCTCTGTCGCCCATGCTGGAGTGCAGTGGCGCGATCTTGGCTCACTGCAACCTCTGCCTCCCACGTTCAAGTGATTCTCAAGTGATTCTCCTGCCTCAGCCTCCCAAGTGGCTGGGATTACAGGCATGTGCCACCACACTCAGCTAACTTTTTATATCTTTAAAAGAGACAGGGTTTCACCATGTTGGCCAGGGTGGTCTCGAACTCCTAACCTTGTGATCGACCCACCTTGGCCTCCCAAAGTGCTGGGATTACAGGAGTGAGTCACTGTGCCCGGCCTAAAGATTTTTAAAAATATAATTTTGAAAAGTAAAAAAGGAGTCAAAGATTGTCTATTACTTTCACTGACTCCAATGAACACATTTCTGTATTTATTTTACTGACCTCTCAGTTGCATTCGACATACTTACCTTCTTACTATATCTTCTGCTACTTTCTATTCTTGCATTTCTTGACATCCCACTATTCTAATTTTTCCCCTACCTTTCTAGACTCTCACTCTACATCCAAATACTGGATTCTAACCCTTACTCCTTCTCTTTTAAATCTCTCTCTAAATTGTCTCAGTTTTCACATCTCTCCTATTGCTTTAAAAACAACCTAGATGTTGATAACTTCCCTATTTTAATTTTCAACACAAATCTCTTTTCCGAGTTGTAGACTCATATTTCTACATGAAATATCAATTTATGTTTCACAGGTGTCTCAAACGTAATGAGTACAAAATGGGATTTTTGATTCCCACTCCCCAAAACAGTTCCTTTACTAGTTGTCAGTACTGAGTATTCTCCATTTACACCCTCTATTCTCTCTGAACCTTTCTCCACCCTGCTTTGAGCCCAGGATGCTGCTACCTGTATAGCCTGCATCAGTGGTTAACTTTGGATTTTGGCTTCTATTCCGGATTTGTTGGTGGTGGGGTAGGGCAGGAGATTGGAGGGCAGGAGGAAAGAAAAGTTGGGGTATTGAGTTCCCTGGTTCCCTTCCTGCCAGCCTTGAGTTGGTAGTGGCTGCATTTCTACATAAAAGTCACAGTTTTCATGGGATTTTTTTTTTTTTTTTAAGCTGTGGCTACAACTGTTTGGACGAACGGAGGCAAGATGGTGCACTTCTGGGTTCTTCATCCCCCCCTCCCAACTTTTCCCGCGCGCGCGAAAATGCAGCCGGTGACCCGGGAAGGTGCAGACCAACTGGGC
>NW_012114577.1:841695-888918 GCF_000951035.1 Colobus angolensis palliatus
AAATATTTGTTTAATGTATATATGCAGCTTTTAGTACAGCTTCTATTATGCTGGCATATACTGATGTTTTGCATTCAATAAATATTTGTTTAATGCATAGATAGTTAATCATTTAAGTAAGAAAAAAGTAGTGTTTTTTAGAAAAGATTCACAAAAAAATGGCAATAGAAACTGAAGAGAGAATTTTCTTTACAACAACGACAACAAAGACTTATCACTCTCCCTGTATATGCTTTTCCTCTTTTCCCTTGAGAAAATGATCAGCATTTAGATGTTCTTAGCCTGTTAAGGATCCAGAAAAACCACTTAGCTGCAGAGAAAATTTCAATTACACAATGGAGATTAAAGTTTCAGTACTTGGGAATAATTACAAAGATGTTTTCCATTATATATGTTCAAGAAAGTAAAAAAAGAAAGGCGTTAAAACTCAATGGAAAAGCATTTCAAATGATAATCAACTTATTATCTTTATTGCAATCACAGGAAAATTATTTCAAAACCTCACATCTTGAGTCTAAGACCCAAAGACCAATCACTTAATGACATGGTTAAAACTGAAGAATTCAAAAAAGCCTGGATTGAGCAGGAACGTTTTAAAGCATCATACTATTACCAAAACCATTAAATGAAGGGATAACATTTGGCTAATCATTGAAACACACAGTGATGTTTTCTCCTCTGAGATGCATTTGTTATTTGTACAACTAACTTACCACTTAGAATTCTGAGTCTTTAATTGCAATTATTTTTCATGTATCTGTAGTTTATTCCCTGCTTCTGTGTGATAATTTAGAATTCAGAGTCTTTAATTGCAATTTTTTCTTGTGTATCTGTAGTTTATTCCTTGCTTCTATGTGATAATTTTGCAGCTAGGAATGCATTTTAAATGTGTTTTTATTCTCTAAATAATCTTCTAGAGGACTGCGGTGAACATCTATTAATTTTACCACCTAGAATCCATTCACTTTTCTTTAGCTGTAACAGTTTACTGTAATTGTCCTCTGAGAAAGCTCCTCAGTCACTTCTCTTGAGCATTGTGATTTGATGAGCTTAATCCCACCTCTAGTTTAAAACAGCAAGCATATTTACTCTTCCAGGAAGAGTAATTGGATGGCACATGATTTCACATCAGGAAATGTTTTAAAACTGTTCTGGGAGGAACATTGTCTTTTTCCCACTGGGTCTGAATGATGAAGTATGTTGGAAACCATCTTGGAAGCAATCACAAGAGAGATTCTTCCCGAGGAGGAGCCAACACCAAGAAAGAAAAACATAGAAACAGTCCTGGTCACATTGAGTCCTACGTCACACATCTGAAAAGAGTTAATTCTTGGACTCTTAAATTGCATTAGCGAGTAAACTCATTTTATAAAAAAAGACCATTTTAGATTTATAGGTCTCTCACTTGCAAGCAGAATAATTCCTGTACGCAGTAGGCACTTGATTAATGTTGTTGATTAATTTGTGCAAGTTTCCTCTTTATTTCAAGACCTCTTACAAAAATCTTGAAAGGCCCTCTTGATTTGATTAAATGGAAAAACAAATCTGTGTCATGATGAATGTTCTTTAGATTTTCTGGATCAAACATCTCTGAAACACCAAAGTTTACTGATTAATATACTGCTATTTCCAGGCCATTCCTGGTGTATGGGAAACTTTCCCTCTTATATTTACAAAAACAAATAAGGAATCTTTAATCTTTTTTTTTTTTTGAGACAGTCTCACACTTTTGCCCAGGCTGGAGAGCAGTAGCACAATCTTGGCTCACTGCAACCCCTGTCTCCCAGGTTCAAGTGATTCTCATGCCTCAGCTGCTCGAGTAGCTGGGACTACAAGCATCCACCACCACACCCAGCTAGTTTTTTGTATTTTAGTAGAGATGTGGTTTCACCATGTTGGCCAGGCTGGTTTTGAACTGCTGAGCTCAGGCAATCCATCTGCCTGGGCCTCCTAAAGCACTAGGATTACAGGCGTGAGCCACCACATCCGGCCCCAATTTTATACTCATTTAAGATTAAAATGCATTTATTTATTCTGAAGAAACCATTTCCTTGTTTTTGTCAGCGACAAAGAAATGCATTCTTCAGAATAAAGACCTGTAATTAAACAGGTCAATTTAGTTTAATGTTGTACCAAATAAAGGAGTTTAAAACCATTTAAAAAGTAGACTTAATTTTCCAGAACTTACGCATGACAAAAACTTTTTTTTTTTTTTTTTTGAGACGGAGTCTCGCTCTGTTGCCCGGGCTGGAGTGCAGTGGCTGGATCTCAGCTCACTGCAAGCTCGGCCTCCCGGGTTCACGCCCTTCTCCTGCCTCAGCCTCCGGAGTAGCTGGGACTACAGGTGCCCGCCACCTCGCCCTGCTAGGCTTTTTTTGTATTTTTTAGTAGAGACGGGGTTTCACAGTGTTGGCCAGGATGGTCTTGATCTCCTGACCTCGTGATCCGCCCGTCTCGGCCTCCCAAAGTGCTGGGATTACAGGCTTGAGCCACCGCGCCCGGCCGACAAATACTTTTGTTTAAAATTAAATGATTTAGTCCAGTATGGTGGCTCACGCCTGTAATCCCAGCTGTTTGGGAGGGAGAAGCACTTGAACTCAGGTGGCAGAGGTTGCAGCGAGCTGTGATGCACTCCAGCCTGGGCAACAGAGTGAGACCCTGTCTCAATCAATCAACTAATCAATCAATAAAATTAAATTATTCAGATGTGTAAACAGAAAATGCAAATCGCTTGTAATCTCATTCCCAGAAATAATAGCTGATATTTCAAAGCATATTGTTCTAAACACTTTCTATTCATAGTGTTTTTGTTAAATGTTAAAAATAGAAATATTCTATTATTCTAAGAATTATTTAATAGTGACAATAATGTGGCAGTCTTTCCATATCAACATAAATAAATACAATTTTTAATGACTGCTCAGTACTCCATTGTATGGATATAACATAATATTTTTTAAGAACACATCACTTGTTGAAGAATGTTCACATTGATTCTCTAACATTAGTATTATAAATGAGGTTAATAAATCATCACATATTTATACGATTTTTTTAGAATACAATCCAAGAAGAGTAATAGCTGGCACATTTGAAAATTTAATACATATTGCCAAATTGTCCTCTAAAAAAGTTGCACCTTCCAGCTTTCCATATAATTACAAACTCTGTGAATGAACATCCTTGTTTATTTTCATCCTTCTCATAGACAATAAATGGTCTAGCTTTGCTGGTTTAGTTTTAATTTCTTTGACAATTAATGAGTGAATCTTTTTTACGGGTGAACTATCAGTTTTTATGGCTGTGTGGAAAAACACCCAAAAACTTAAGGCAACCATTCATTACTCCAGGGGTCAGCCAAGTGGTTCTGACTTGGCCTGTGTTGCCTGAGCTCACTAGTGAGTCTTCGGCTTGCTGCAGGCAGGCCAGATGCTTTTGCTTCCAGAACTGGCTGTGAGCAAGCTGGGCCACCCTGGTTTTCTTCCACATGGCTCCCAGCATCATCAGAAAAAGTCCAAGCTGGTTTAATGGTAGTGGCATGGTTCCAGGAGAATGAACAGAACGTGCAAAGCCTCTTGATACTAGACTTGGAACTGGCACAATATCCCATGTGCCTCATTCTACTTGTCAAAGTAAGTCACAGGCTAGTTGCGATACAACAGGTGGGAAAAAACACACGCACACAAAAAAACAAAAAACTATACCTCTGTTGCCAGGAGCTACAAACTCACACTGCAAAAGGGCACAGACACAGGGAGAAAATAATTTGAGCTGTCTTTTCAAACCGTTTACCACCACATGTTTTCTTTAGATCAGTAAGTAGACCAAAAGTCTCACTAAGCATCTTTTTTTAAAAAAAAAAAAAAATTATTTTCACAGGTTATTGGGGAATAGGTGGTGCTTGGTTACATGAATAAGTTCTATGGTGGTGATTTGTGAGATTTTGGCACACCTATCACCCAAGCAGTATATACTGCACCCAATTTGTGGTCTTTCATCCCTCACCTCCTTCCAACCCTTTCCCCCTGAGTCCCCAAAGTCAACTGTGTCTTTCTTATGTCTTTGCATCCTCATAGCTTAGCCCTCACACATGAGTGAGCACGTACGATGTTTGTTTTTCATTCTTGAGTTACTTCACTTAGAATAATAGCCTCCAAACTCATCCAGGTCGCTGTGAATGCCATTGATTCATTCCTTTTTATGGCTGAGTAGTATTCCATCGTGTGTGTGTGTGTGTGTGTGTGTGTGTGTGTGTATCTCACAGTTTCTTTATCCACTCGTTGATTGATGGGATGGGCATTTGGGTTGGTTCCATGTTTTTGCAGTTGCAAATTGTGCTGCTATAAACATGCATGCACAAGTATCTTTTTCATATAGTGACTTATGTTCCTCTTGGTAGATACCCAGCAGTGAGATTGCTGGATCAAATGATAGATGTACTTTTAGTTCTTTAAGGAATCTCCACACTGTTTTCCATAGCGATTGTACTAGTTTACATTCCCACCAACAGTGTAGAGTTGTTCCCTGTTCACTGCATCCATGCTAACGTCTATTATTTATTTATTTTGTTGTTGTTGTTTCGTTTTGTTTTCGAGACAGAGGCTTGCTCTGCCACCCAGGCTGGAGTGCAGTGGTATAATCTCGGCTCACTGCAACCTCTGCCTCCCGGGTTCAAGTGATTCTCCTTCCTCAGCCTCCTGAGTAGCTGGGATTATAGGCATGCACCACCATGCCTGGCTAATTTTTGTATTTTTTAGTAGAGACAGGACAGGGTTTCACCACATTGCTCAGGCTGGTCTCAAATTCCTGACCTCAGGTGATCCACCAACCTCGGCTTCGCAAAGTGCTGGGATTACAGGTGTGGGCCACCATGCCAGGCCTATTTTTTGATTTTTAATTTTTTTGTTATGGCCATTCTTGCAGGAGTAAGGTGGTATCGCATTGTGGTTTTGATTTGCATTTCCCTGATCATTAGTGATGTCGAGCATTTTTTCATATGTTTGTGGGCCATTTGTAGATCCTCTTTTGAGAATTGTCTATTCATGTCCTTAGCCCACTTTTTGATAGGACTGTTTGTTTTTTTTCTTGCTAATTTGTTTGAGTTCATTGTAGATTCTGGATATTAGTCCTTTGTCAGGTGTATGGATTGTGAAGATTTCTCCCACTCTGTGGGTTGTCTGTTTACTCTGCTGATTGTTCCTTTTGCTGTGCAAATGCTTTTTGATTAGTTAAGTCCAAACTATCTTTGCTTTTATTGCATTTGCTTTTGGGTTTTAGGTCATGAAATCCTTGCCTAAGCCAATGTCTAGAAGAGTTTTTCCAATGTTGTCTTCTAGAAGTTCTATAGTTTCAGGTCTTAGATTTAAGTTCTTGATCCATCTTGAGTTGATTTTTGTATAATGTAAGAGATGAGGGTCCAGTTTCATTCTTCTACATGTGACTTGCCATTTATCCCAGCACCATTTGTTAAATAGGGTGTCTTTCCACTACTTATGTTTTTGTTTATTTTGTTGAAGATCAGTTAGCTGTAAGTACTAGGGTTTATTTCTTGGTTATCTATTCTGTTCCATTGGTCTATGTGCCTATTTTTATGCCAGTACCATACTGTTTTGGTGACTATGGCCGTATAGTATACTTTGAAATCAGCTAATGTGATACCTCCAGATTTGTTCTTTTTGCTTAATCTTGCTTTGGCTATGTGGGCTCTTTTTTGGTTCCACATGAATTTTAGGATTTTTTTTCTAATTCTGTGAAGAATGATAGTGGTATTTTGATGGGAATTGCATTGAATTTGTAGATTGCTTTTGGCAGTGTGGTCTGTTTCACAATATTGATTCTACCTATCCATGAGCATGAGCTTGGGGTGTGTTTCCATTTGTTTATGTTGTCTATGATTTCTTTCAGCAGTGTTTTGTAGTTTTCCTTGAAGATACCCATTGTAACCACTCCTTTTCAACATAGTACTGGAAGTCCTAGCCAGAGCAATCAGACAAGAGAAAGAAATAAAGGGCACCCAAATTGGTAAAGAGGAAGCCAAACTGTTGCTGTTCACCGATGATACGATTGTTTAGATAGAAAACCCTAAAGACTCCTTCAGAAAGCTCCTGGAACTGATAAAAGAATTCAGCAAAGTTTCTGGATACAAAATCAATGTACACAAATCAGTAGCTTTTCTATACACCAACAGCGACCAAGATGAGAATCAAATCAACAACTCAGGCTGGGCATGGTCTCTCATGCCTGTAATCTCAGCACTTTGGGAGGCTGAGGTGAGAAGATCACCTGAGGTCAGGAATTCAAGACCAGTCTGGCCAACATGGTGAAACTGTGTCTCTACTAAAAGTACAAAAATTAGCTGGGCTGTGATGGCGAGCCTGTAATCCCAGCTCCTTGGGAGGCTGAGGCAGGAGAATCACCTGAACCCAGGAGGTGGAGGTTGCAGTGAGCTGAGATCATGCCACTGCACTCCAGCCTGGGTAACAGAGTGAGACTCCATCTCAAAACAACAACAACAACAACAACATCAACAAAACAACAAAAAACCCTGCAAAAATAAATAACTCAACCCCTTTTACAATAGCTGCAAAAAAATAAAATAAAATACTTAGGAATATACCTAATCATTAAGCACTTTGGAAACAAATTAATATTTTGGAAAGTATTCAGATTTTTTTCCCTCTATGTGAAAGGTAAATCATGATAAATTTATTTCTTCTTTTAACTCTTGGGTCACCAAAAGCATTAATTTAATGTCTTCTATTAGCTGTATCTTTTTTTCTGTCACCCCAGTTTTCATTTCAGGTTAATTGAAGTGTGGGTTTTCCAAATTGGTTTTTGCTTAGGCTCACTAAAGTTGATCCATTAGCTCTGAATTTCTTTCTATACATACTTCAAAAGCTAGAATTACTGAAAGGAGTTTTTTTTTTTCCATTTAAATGTACTTTGCTTATTATTTCCTAGGTTCTGATAGCAATATACTGCTCAGTGGGAAAAGATTTCTACTGTGATTGAATTTTCCTAGTACTGTGTTTAGGAAATTTCTTTCAAATTTTTCTCTTAATATTTTTCTAGTGCTAAGATTCTACAGTCTAAAGGACTTTTATTTCAGAGACACAGGCCATGCTTAGTGGAGACTCATTCAGAATGGAAACAAAGCTTAGATGCTGATTATCAAAGAGCCTATTTTGAATATGAGACTCCTCTTATTGGAAGGACAATTTGGAGAGATATATGGTCAAATGACTAGGCTAACTTTATCTATATTAATTTCCTAAACAATGTAGGTAAATTGCACATTTTAAAATATTCCAGACTCTCAAAACATGGCACCTACCCTCAATATTTCTAATAATCATTCACTTGTTCAGCACATTTAGAGCACTTACCCATATGAACGCTTTGTAAAAGTCTAGGGGAACATGAGAAATAAGTCGGACATAGTCCCCGTTGTCCCTATTTACAATCTACTGTGAGACACAGATAATTAAGGAGGTGATTACAACCATGTGGGAAAAGCAGTTCTTCCTGTAGATTCAGACAAGAGATTCCAGATTTTCAAGGGATCTACATCTGAAACCCAAAGAAGTAAATCCCTCAAAGCATAATGGAGCCGGGCATGGTGGTTCGAGCCTGTAATCCCAGCTCTTTGGGATGCCAAGGCAGGTGGATCACCTGAGGTCAGGAGTTCGAGAGCAGCCTGGTCAACATGGTGAAACCTTGTCTCTACTAAAAATACAAAAATTAGCCTGGTGTGGTGGCACATGCCTGCAATTCCAGCAACTCGGGAGGTTGAGGCAGAAGAATTTCTTGAACCCAGGAGGCAGAGGTTGCAGTGAGCCGAGATCACACCACTGCACTCCAGCCTGGGCAACAGAGCAAGAGTCCATCTCAAAAAAAAAAAAAAAAAGCAAAGAGAAAATAAATTGAACTCAGGTAAGGAGAGATGATATGCAAAAGGATTACTGCAACAAAGGCAGGGAGACTCTTGCTCTAGGAAAGGAAACTGCAGCATTAGGGAAGGAGACTATAGCAATGTAGAGAGTGCCATAACTATGAGATCAGCGTGCAACTCCGAGGTCAGCAGAGAAAGGTCTTTCTTTCATAGGGAGTAGAGAAGGCTACAAAGAACCATGTGAGGGGCGGGATGAGGCAGTGGCATGATCAAACAGTGGCTCGGTCTCTGTTTGTGGCCATTGCATTCTCTGGAGCAGGTCTTATAGAGAAGCTTTTCTGCATTCCTACATGCAAGAAAGGACCAAAGTCCAGGGGCCTGGGGGAAGGTGAGGAGGCTAAGCAGAGTTTGGTCAAGTCACATTGATGATATTTTGTCCACACTGGCCAGTGGGGACCAATGGCTAATCATTCATGAGACACAGAATGGAAATTGGAAGGTCCGTGTCTGACCTTGTTATAGGTAAATAAGGAGGTCATCTGTGGATCTTATCTAAATCTTATGGGGAAAAGGAATTCCTTGCAAGAAGTCATTTTTTGGAACACTGAAGATGTGTGTTGGGAAGGGGTAGTTTCGTAATCTCCCCTGTTTTCAAGAGGCACAGGACTTGGGGAAAGTTCAATATCACCAGTGCCTCTGACACAAAGTGACCTATAACCTTGAACACCCGGTGGCAGGATGAATGGAGTCCACGGTAAGTGCCATGACAGAAAGTCATCAGCCAGTAGTGTTGACATTACCTGGAGTCTTGCTAAAAATGCAGATTCTCAGACCTGTTGAATCCAAATCTTCATTTAGAGTTGAGTCCCGGGATGATCTATCCACAGGTAAAAGTTTTTGAAGTGTGGATCTGGGGAAGTCAGGAAAGCATTGCTAGAAGAAATGATCCCCTAGTTAACTCTCTTTGGTAATGCTCTGATTTGAATGTTCACACATTCATTCATTTACAAAAACTAATTGTTTTTCCAAGAAAGTTGTATTAGTATCTATGAGTATTAGTTATATATTGCTCTGTAAACTACCCCCAGATTTAGTGGCTTAAAACAACAAGCATTTATTATTCTCACAGTTTCTATAGGTCAAGAATTTAGGAACAGCTAGTTGGGTGGTTTGCAGTCAAGATATCAGCCGTGGTTGAAATCAACTGAAGACCTGGCTGAGGCTGGAGGACTCAAGGTGGTCCACTCCCATAGCTGGCAAGTTGGTTCTTCTCCAGGCTAGGCTCTCCATCCTGGGGCTTCTCCACACGGCTGCTTGGGTGTCCTCACAACATGGCGACCAGCTTACCCCAGAGAAAGAGAAAGAGGAAAGCTATCCTTTTTATGACATAGCCTTGGATGTCACATGGAATCACTTCCAGCACAATGTGTTCATTAGAAGCAAGTTATCAAGTCCAGCCCCACTTTGGGAGGATGGAGAGAATTAGGCTCCAGTTTTTTTTTTTTTTTTAAACAGGGGAAAGCATGAACAGTCTCCCGCTGCCACACATTATGCAGTTGGTTTTCCTACATTTGAGGAAATTGCAGGGATCAGCACATTTGGAGTGCAATGGATGAGCCTTGCCCTGGGAAAACCACCTTTGAGATCATGGTATCTCCGCTGCCAGGTAAGTATAGGCTCCAACTTTTAAAGGAAAGAATATCAATGGAGTTCCGGACATTATACAGCATTGTACAGGTGGGCTTTGGAAAAGTCAATGATGTTTATCAATTTAATTTATTTGACATTTTGCCACTAAAGACAGATAACTGATTCTGTTTTTCAGTCTCCAAAACTCACAAGAACATGCTTCATGCTATCTTCACAAGACAGAAGCTTTCAACTGTCAGAATACTTTTTGAGAAAACTGTAGTTGTTGGTGAAAGTCTGTAATTCAAAGGTGATAAGATTGAACTTTCATGAGTGACAAGAGGATGACTTTGCAGTTTGCTTTGTAGGCAGTATATGGAGGTGGGAGGGACAAGAAAGAAACATAAAGAGCAGAGGGTAGAAGCCAAGAGATAGTGGAAAATCATATGTTCTGTCCTGGTAATCCTCGCTGCTCTCCAGATTTTTAGTAAAAAGGTGTTGAGCTCATGTAAAATACAAGGCGAGTGGTGCTTTTTTACAGACTGTGATAGGGCTAAGCTCTATATCTGGACTGAGTCGAACCAAACTGAGAAACACATGCAAATATGAAAGATGAACAGAGAGAAGCAGGAGGAAGTAAAGTCAGGGGAGTTTGCAGAATTGGGGTGAGAGGTGAGGTGGACCATGGTGGGTGGTGAAGGAAGCATCTGAAAGGCCACGGAATAGAGGACTGCAGTCATTTTTAGTTAGGTCTCCAAGGGACAGAGGGACCTTAGCTGACATGTGGATGGCACTTGATTTCTGGCAATTCTTCTCTTTTACTGAGTCAATGGCATGATCAGAATATTATTTACTGAATTTCAGCTTTTGATGCTGACTATTTTAAAGTAACATTAGAAAGTAATTATGGAAAATATCTCAAGTTAGAAGAAAATTTTTATTCATTTATTTAGGTTTGGAGTGGCAAAGTGTAGAGCTTGAAATGTAATTTCACTTACCAGCAACATGTTTACATTGCTGCCTTAATGCTCTCTCTGGAATCAGAATAATCTCTAGCATTTAGGGACCTCCTAGTTTATAAATGCTGTGGCCCTTTTTTTTCCTATTTCAGAAGCACACTCTTTTAATCTTATAAAATCCTGGCCAGGAATGAATGAATGATCTAAAACAATCGGTCAACATGACCTTTTATCTTGCTTAATAGTTGGAAAATCTGTTTTGCGAAGCTAAAAGCAAAATGACTTTCCTCAAAAAGCTTTTCCTGTATTTAGGGTTAGAAAAACATATTTTTTGAGAAGACAGTACATTTCCCCGAATTTCATCTTCTAAAGGCTTAAATAATTTTCATAGTAAAACAAAATTGCCTCAAGTGCTATTGCCCCTCTCTAGACACCCATTAATATAAAAGAAAACTAATCTATAATAAGCGCTTGTTCTAAGAACGCTCGGCAAAAGCCAGGTATAATTTAACATTCTGTACAGCATTCGGTGACGAAGGACACACTATGATTGTTTTGCAGAATTGCAGAAATTCCTTTTAAACAAATCTTAGCTTTTAAAATTGAAGCTCAGAATTTTGCTCCGCCCGTTTTGTTTCCTAGGTCCCAGATATTGGGCATCTACACACTCAAAATTGATAAAGTTAGGCATACAGAGACAGAATATTTCTAGTTTATAAATAAAAGCAAGTTTTGTTCAACCCAATCAGAGCACTCCTAAAAAAATTAGTAAAGGAAATAAATAAAAATGTAAAATAAATTATTCAATAAACCCAAATCTAATGCACCCAAAGAGTTCACCGTCTGAATTCCTGGAGGGAAGAGTTGGGTAGCTGGGCTATAAATCTCAAATAATTTCATTTCTTCCAATCCCTGTATTCATCTGTGCTTTGCCAAATTCTCCTTTCATGTTTCTTAATGAACTTTCAGCCCCTCTTTATAAATGATCTGGCGGAACATTTTGATCTTATCACCAACTTACTGCTCCAACCGAGAATGGAAGCCAATCTCTCCCTTTTTCTGACACCAGTAGTCTCTGTAGGTAACTTTTCTAGAATAGAGGTCAGAAAATGTTTTTTGTAAAGGAATGGTTAGTAAACATTTTCAGCTTTGTGAGCCATATGGTCTCTGTTTTGACTATTCAACTTTGAAGTTGGGGTGAGAAAGCAGCCACAGACAATGTGAAAATGAATGGGCATGGCTGTGTTCCAATAAAACTTTATTTACAAAAATAGATGGTGGGCTGGATTTGGCCCATAGGCTGATGTGAAAGTTGTCAGAATCAAAATGGAATCACTTGTGACAATTGGAACTGGGAAAGGCCATAATGGGAGGGTTCTCATGCTTGTATGCCTGATAACAAGAACTATCACAAACAAACTGCAAAAAAGCACAACCTTGCACAAAGGCCACCAAAACCTTACACAGAAAATACTTTTGCAATGACATCTGTCCAGCAACTGCTTGTCCAACCTTGGACTGACACCACCCTTGTTATTGATCCATACAGCTAAGGATAATTGATTCAAAACAACTTATGTAATTCTCTTCATTTTGCCTTCAAAAACTGTCCCTTGCCTCAGCCTTCCTGATGATCTGCATAGTTTACTCTGGCACATGTATTTCAATTGCAAACCCATTCCCAAGTACGTATCATTTTCTTTTAGAGTCTCCTTCTCAGTCTGTTGTGAAGGTTTGACACTGCATGTCCTACAGCATGTCCCCATTTGGTTTGACATAGGAGCCGGAGAAGAGAGAGGTGAGGAGAGAGAGAAAACCCAGCTGTCTTCACAAAGCCATGGATGTTTCTCCTCTCTCTCCCATCATCCTCCTCCTCATCCCACTCTGAGTTTTTTGCTCATGTTGATTGTGGAGGAGCACGGTAGAATGGAGGTTCAGTGAGGGGAGCAGAATTGATTGGAATATCTCTCAGAGAGCCCTCCTGTAGATGACACCATCCCTACTGTTTGCAGTTCTTTGGGAATACAGGGAATTGGAGGCTCCTTTCTGTCAGTTTTAGACCCAAGTCTTGAGCATAAAAAGAGCCCTGTTCTACCTTCTGTGACACTCTTTACCACCATGTTTTATTCTGTGGGTCAGTGATTGTAAGGATAGATATAGTTCAGGAATATAGAAATACACTAGTAGTTCATCAGTGACAGCTGTTCATTGACATTGTCCCAATCTCGGTCTGTCACGTTCTTGACGAAATTCCAAGGCTTTCCACACATTCTAGTGTTGCCTAAAATACGAAGTGTTTAAAAATGTAGTTCGTTTCTTTTGCTTCACTGGGATAGAGGTTTTTTGGTTGTTGTTGTTCTTTTGTTTGTTTATTTAATTTTTGTATGTTTTCAGTTAACTTTAGCTTTCCAGGCTGGAGTGCAGTGGCACAATCATAGCTCACTGCAGCTTTGACCTCCTAGGCTCAAATGATCCTCCTGTCTTAGCCTCCCTAGTAGCTGTGACTATGCCACCATGCCTGGCTAAGTTTTTTGAGATGAGGTCTCACTGTGTTGCCCAGGCTGGTCTCAAACTCCTGGGCTCAAGCAATCCTCCCATCTCTGAAAGCTCCGAGATTACAAGTGTGAGTCACTGCACCCAACTGGCTTGACATTTTTGAGTCTCCTCTATCCCTTCTGACCCTTAATAAGCATTCTTCTCTTCCTTAATCCTGTTTTATTTCAAATAGTTTCTTTTTATGGCCTCCATAATAACACCTATTAGACTACTTTTGTGATTGTACTTTCTCTAAAGGCGTATTTTCCCATCGGCCTAAGAATAACTTCTTTTAGAAATGATTCTTTCCCTTCTCCTGTCTCACTTAGATGTACCCCATGGCCTCACCTGCTGACCCTGGCTGCTCTGCTCTTCTCCTTGACTTAAATGAATTTTCAGCTCCTGCTATAAGCCACACTGTTCCGCATCCTGGAGCTACAGATATGTAACTCCTGCCTTCAAGGAGCTCTCAGTGCAGAGAAGTGAGAAGACAAACATAAAAACAAGGCCAATGACACCAGGGGCAATTCACTCTCTTTGGTGGACTGTAGATACCCATGTCTGTAAACAGGGCACCCTCTTAGTCGTATGGGAAAGGTTCAGGCTGTGGTACATTATTGCACTCCAAGACAAGGACAGAGGAGTGGCATCTCTTAAACATGGAGGCTGAGCCAAGGTACTGTTAACTTGTGGCTCATGGTTCAAACCATTCATACCATGGTCATGAAATGTACTTACCCTCCAACCCCACCAAAAGGGCAAAGCTCTCTTGCAGTGGGGCTATGCTGCCCCTGTTGGGCCCACTGCAATGGAGAATTTAAATGGAAAATTATCAGGGTCATGTTGTTCTAACAGATTCCAGATTCTTCTGATTACCCTGTACTAGATCTTATGGGGGGAAAACCCAAAGACCCTGCCTTCAAATTGCATATGGTCTGTTTAGTAGAAGGGATAGTCAGGAGACACAGAGAAGAAACAACCAAATAATTTTTATAGAACAACATATTAGCCAGCACAAATTAGTCTAGCAGAGTGCCCACTGAGAGAGTACAGAAGATGAGAGAATAAACAAAGATGGTCGTGGTTACCTTCCAAAGGAGGAGAGTTTTGAGAATTTAATTTGTTTCCAATCTTTGCTATTATAAGGTATATAGTACGAAGAACCTGTTGATTCATAAATCTCTTACTATATTTTGGATAATTTCTCAGAACAAATGCCCCCAAATAGAATCACTAAGTTAAACGGATAGCAAGGAAATACACATTTTAAGAGATTTTGATACATTGCCAGATAGATTACAATTGCTGTCTAGAAAGATTATATAAGTGTATGCTTCTTACCCCCAGCAGTGTGTAAGGGTATCCATCTCACAAAAATTTGGAAGCATCAATAATTATGATTTTTAAAAATCTCTAATATAACAAGTGAAAATATCTAATTTTTTTCTTCACATTTCCTTTGTGCTAGTGGTGTTGAACATTTTTTCATATGTTTATGACTCATTGTCATATCCTCTTTTGCCCGCTAGCTATCTTCTTTGTCTTTTGCTCCATGGGTCCTCTGTAGATGAGTTATATAATAGCAGTAGACTAGCGTCCAATCAATATGCTAGGTTATTTTGTAACTTTAGACTGATAAGGCATTCAGAGTTGAAAGGTGTGTTCTTAATACAGCTCAAGGAAGTTATGTCCAGATAAACACTCTCAGGTCAGGAAACAATTCTGCAAGGAGTAGAGTTCTACTAGAAACGCAGCGAGGGTTACAAGTATCAGCTACTGCCTGAGGTATGTCTCCATGTTATCCCCAAATTTGATCAAAACATTTGACGAATAAAGGGGAACAACAATGAGATACCATCTCACATCAGTTGGAATGGCTAATATGAAAAAGTCAAAAAATAACAGATGTGCGAGGTTGCAGAGAAAAGGGACTGCTTACACACTGTTGGTGGGAATGAAAATTAGTTCAGTGCCCTGTGGAAAACAGCTTGGAGATTTCTCAAAGAACTAAACACAGAATCACCATTCCACCCAGCAATTCGGCATTACTAGGTATAGCCCCAAAGGAAAATAAATTGTTCTACCCAAAAGATAACTGCACTTGTTGGCCAGGCACGGTGGCTCATGCCTGTAATCCCAGCACTTTGGGAGGCCGAGACAGGCGGATCATGATGTCAGGAGCTTGAGACCAGCCTGGCCAAGATGGTGAAACCCTGTTTCTATTAAAAATACAAAAATTAGCCGGGCGTGGGGGCATGCACCTATAGTCCCAGCTACTTGGCAGGCTGAGGCAGAAGAATCACTTGAACCCGGGAGGTGGAGGTTGCAGTGAGCCAAGATAGAGCCACTGCACTCCAGCCTGGGCAACAGAGTGAGACTCTGTCCCCCCCGCAAAAAAAATACCTACACTTGTATGTTCACTGCAGCACTATTCACAATAGCAAAGAAATGGACTCAACCTAGATGCCCATCAGTGGTGTACTGGATAAAGAAAATGTGGTACATATGCAATATGGAATACTATGCAGCCATAAAAAAGAATGAAATCATATTATTTGCAGCAACATGGATGCAGCTGGAGGCCATAATCCCAGGTGAATTATAGCAAAAATAGAAAACCAAATACTCCAACATGTTCTTCTCACTTATAAGTGGGAGCTGAACATTGGGTACACACAGACACAAAGATGGGAACAATAAACACTGGGGATTCCAAAAGAGTGGGAGTAGGTGGGGGCAAGGGTCGAAAACTATCAATTGGGTACTCTGTTCACTTGGGCATTAGAAGCCCAAACCTCAGCATCACATAATATACCCAAGTAACAAGCCTGCACATGTACTCCCTGAATCTAAATTTAAAAAGTAAAAAAAAAACAAAAACAAAAAACTAGTAGAATCATCAAACTGCATTCTAGTAGAAAGTGATATAAAGTGATACAGGTCTGTATGCAATTGTGGTTGCGCTCATCTTGCAATCTCAATTTGGAGGAAAAAAAGGAAGAATTTGGAATTGATTTCTTAGCCTTATAACATGTTAAAACTGGGTACATTTTTACAAACCTAGCTTCCTGCCAAATCTTGAAATAAGCCTACATTAATAATTAAGTTAGTTTTCTGGATATTCAGATTTTCCCTTTGGAGATATACAGATGTGATAAATATTTATTTTTTATTTTGTAGAACAAAAGAAGAAAAAATGTATTTGGATTACCAGATCCCTGACTCTCTGTGTTTGCTTTTGTTGATTATTAAGGCATTTTCATATAGGCTTAGATTCTTTAAATATCACAGCTATATGCATAAGTATCAGTCATAGTTCTGCTTTTTCCTTACTAATAATTTTTAATTAAAAGAAATACAGAATTCAGCATGAAAAAAAACAAAGCAATGTAGAGTCTAGGCAGAAAATATCTCTAAGGGTCATGACATGTGACATTGTAGGAGAAATCTAACACAGACAAAGACGAGTATGTGGAAATGAGTTTTAGAATATAGCATATGATTCAGGTTCTTTTTCTGCCTTTGTCTGATGGGGTGACATCAAAAGGTGATCGTTTTAATATTTCGTCATCTCTGCATTTATTTTGTTTTGTATATTTTAACAAGTGCTTTCAGGCTGCAGGTATCTCTTGGAAGCATTTAACTCTCTTCCAGCTAAATGAATAAATAATGATGCTATGCCCTTTGCATTCAAATGCAAAGGTTATAAACCACTCTCAGTAAGGTCTGGCTTTGAGTCATTTGGCCAAGGAAAATGACAGGTTCTAATGTGGAACACTTCATACTGTCTTTGAAAAACCCACGAATGCCAAGAAAGTGGCTCAGGATTTGCTGTGGGAGAGGACTGTGTATGGTGCAGGAAAGGCCATGAGAAAGAACGAAGAGATTAGGGCTCATGGTCATCTGTATTGGCTCCATTTCCGATGTGTTCTAATATTGGAATCCTGTGCAAAGTTTGTTTGAAAATAGAGACATGATTTTGCAAAAAAAAAAAAAATTCGGGCCAGGCGCTGTCCCTCACACCTGTAATCCTAGCACTTTGGGAGGCCAAGGCAAGCAGATCACCAGAGATCAGGTGCTTGGAACAGGCCCCCAAAATCTGGCCATAAACAGGCCCCGAAACTGGCCATAAACAAAATCTCTGCAGCACTGTGACATGCTTGTGATGGCTGTGACGCCCACGCTGAAGGTTGTTGGTTTATCGGAATGAGGGCAAGAAACACCTGGCCCACCCTGGGCGGAAAACCGCTTAAGGCATTCCTGAACCACACACAATAGCATGAGCGATCTGTGCCTTAAGGACATGTTCCTGCTGCAGATAACTAGCCAGAGCCCATCCCTTTGTTCCCATTTTAGTTAATCTGTAATCTATAGAAACAATGCTTATCACTGGTTTGCTGTCAATAAATATGTGGGTAAAACTCTGTTCATGGCACTCAGCTCTGAAGGCTGTCAGCTCCCTGAATCCCACTTCACACTCTATATTTCTGAGTGTGTGTCTTTAGTTCCTCCAGCACTGCTGGCTTAGGGTCTCCACGACTGAGCTGGTCTCGGCAATCAGGAGTTCCAGGACAACCTGTCCAACATGGTGAAACCCCCTATCTACTAAAAATACCAAAAAAAAAAAAAAAATTAGCTGGGCATGGTGGTGTGTGCCTGTAATCCCAGCTACTTAGGAGTCTGAGGCAAGAGAATTGCTTGAACCCAGGAGGTAGAGGTTGCAGTGAGTCAAGATTCTGCCATTGCACTCCATTCTGGGTGACAGAGCAAGACTTCATCTCAAAACCAATTTTTTTTTTTTTTTTTTTTTTTTTGCAAACTACACTTCTTATTCCGTAAGCTGCATTCCACTGTATAGACATACCATCGTTTATCCAGTCTCCTGTTTATGTACATTTGGGCTGCTTCCAGCTTTTCAGTATTATAAATATATCTTCTTTGAACTTTCTTGTTTAAGTCATGTTGTGGACTTACATTTTCATTTCTGTTAAGTCAGACCTGATGGATCAAAAAGGGAGTCTATGTTTAAGTTTATAAGACATTATCAAAATATTTTCCAAATTGGATGTACCATTTTAGACTCTCATTTGCAATGCATTAGAGTTCCAGTTGCTCCACAGTCTTACAGTATTTGATGTTTTGTGGTAGCTCATTGGCAGGTTTTGATTTGCATTTCCCTGAGGCTTAACAATATTAATTATATTTTCATGAGTTTATCACCTATGTGTTTATCTTCTTTTGTGAAGTATGAAGTCTGCTCAAGTCCTATGCCCCTATTTTTATGGGCTGTATTTTTACTCACTGTGTTGTAGGAATTCTATATGTATTCCTGATATGGGTCCTTTGGCAGATAAATGTGTTAATAATTTCCCCACTCTGGCTTGTCTTTCGTTTTCTCAGTGGCATCTTTTACCATTAAACTTCTTATTTCTAGCTCGTTCTCTGTAAGAAGTTTAAAAAGTTTTGATAAGGTTGTATTTATCAAACTTTTGTCATCTTTTATGAATAGTGCTTTTGTGGTTTAGTTCAGAAATATTTGAATAGTAGTGATGAGAGAGGACATCATTGCCTTGTCCTTGATTATGTCTTGTTCCTAGTCATTAGCAGCAGACATTTGCTGTTAGAGATGAAATTAGCTGTAGGTTTTTCATAGATGTCTTTTGTTAAGTTTAGGAAGTTCCCTTCTATAGTTTCCTAAGGATTTTTTTCCATGAGTGTTAAATTTTTACAATACGTTTACTGTATCTACTGAGATAATCCTATGTTTTCCTCTTATTCTGGGATTCTGTTATTATTTACCATAATATTATATTAACTGATTTTATAACTACATTAAGTAACTTTATAACATTAAAAACCTTGCATTTCTGGGATAAAACTCAACATTGTAGAATGTATTACCATTTTTATTTTGTATTAGTCCATTCTCACATTGCTATAAGAAAATAACTGAGACTGGGTAATTTATAAAGAAAAGAGGTCTAATTGGTTCAAAGTTCTGCAGGCTGTACAGGAAGCATGATGCTGGCATCTGCTCAGCTTCTGGGGAAGCCTCAGGAAACTTACATTTCTGGCAAAAGTTAAGCAGGAGTAGGCATTGCTTACATGGCAGGAGCAGGAGCAAAGGGGTGGGGGGAGTGCTGCACACTTTTAAACAACCAGATCTTTTGATAACTCACACTCACTATCACAAGAACAGCACCAAGGGGATGGTGCTAAACCACTCATGAAGAGCAACCCCCATGATACAATCACCTCCCACCAGGCCCCACCTCCAACCTTGGGGGTTACAATCCGACATGAGACTCGGACATGCCCCACTGTTAAAAACCCCCACTGATGTGCAGTTTGTTTCAGGATGAGTGTAAACTCTTTAGCATGTATTAAATCCTTCACAGATATTCAAAGTCATTTCTGATCATTCCTAGTTATGTACTATAGGTTCCAGCCTCCCTGTCTTTTCACTATTCTCTGGACACCCATCATCCTTCAGGCCTCTCTACATTTGCACATGTTGCCACTTGTTTAAAATAGTCTTCCTTCTCTTTCTATCTGAGAAATTTCTGCTCATCTCTGTCAGAACCGAAGCTGAAGTTTCCCATCATAGCAAGCCATTTTTTTTACTCCACTTAAAGTCATATGATCCTGTGCTATAATTATCTGCTGACAACTTTATTTCTCCACTGACAGTGAGCAGCTTGAAGGTCTTACCCTTCTTTTTTTTTTTTTTTTTTTTTTAAACAGGGTCTTGTTCTGTTGCCCTGGCTGGAGAGCAGTGGTGTGATCACAGCTCACTCTAACCTTGAATTCCTGGGCTCAAGCTATCCTCCCACTTCAGCCTCACAAGTAGCTAGGACTTCAGGGATACATCACCATGCCCAGCTAATTTTTATTTTTCACTTTTGTAGAAGCAGGGTCTTGCTATGATACCTAGGCTGGTCTGGAACTCTAGACCTCAAGGAATCCTCCTGCAATGTCTCCCAAAGTGTTGGGATTACAGGCATGAACCACCCTGCCTGGTCCTGATCTTGCCTTTGATCCTCAGCACCTAATAAAGGGCCTGGGGTGAGTAGAAACTCAATAAATGTGACCAAATTAACAAAGGAAACAGATGGAGGATGGCATACAAAAGAAAACATGCCATACCTGCACATTTTTAAATGTTTTCCCTAAATGTTTTTATTTCCTTTTATGATAAAGTCAGAAGGAAATAAAATAGGGCCAGGTCACCAAAGATTATACAGTTCATTTTCATTCCTGGGTTTTTCCAGCAAGAGCAAGATTATGGCTCTCCTATTGGGCTGCAGCTGCGTTTAGTTTGAGTTGTCCTGTTTTCAGCAATACATATGATGATTAACTGCTAGAATTCAGTAATGGGCAGTGAGATTAAGTGATGATTGAAGGTTAATTTAAATACAGTCTGAGGTTAAGTGAGGAAAAGCAAGTATTTTCTTTTTGTCAAAATTTGAAGTATTATTAATGCTGGGATCAGTGGTATAACTAGAAATAATAGATTAAAATTAAGAAAGGAAAATTTTTAGAGAAAGATAAAAAGTCTCTAGACAGGGAGACCTACTAGACTGTGAAATAGGTTTTCAAGTAAAGTGATGGAACACAATCCCTGGAGACATTCTAAATAAAGAGACAATGGACTAGAAAGTGTTTTGCAGAGAAGAATTCTGCATTGATGACTGGAGTGAGAAGGGGGCAGGGAAATGGGAGGATGACCAGATGTGGCCCATGGCAAGGCCATGCATTGTGAAGGGAGGAGGAGGGTCTGAGATCTGGGAGCCCTGCAGAGAGTTTGCTGAAGAGTGAAGAAAGGATGGCGTTAGTAATGGGAGGAGGGACACTGGAGTCCGAATTAACAAAGCACACAGAGAGACATTCAGGCTGGTAGAAAAGGCTGGCTAGATCCAACCACTGACAAAGAAAAAGAAGATTGGATGGAGAGAGTAGCTCTCGCTCAAAGAGGATCTTGATAGATTAGAAGCGTTCAGTCCTGGCATAATGGGTAGCAAGAATAAAGTGCAGACTCTTGAACTTGGAATATGCCCTGTGCAGTCACTTATAGTCTCTCTCCTTATGGAACGCAGGTGTAAGGTGGGGATGGAGCAAGGTGCTATTTGTTTCTGCAAACCCTGCATCTGACAGAGAATGGATATTTGCTGAACATTTGTTGAATGAAGGAAAGAATGACTGGATAAAAATTACATAATCAAAGTAGAATTGTAAAAAAGATTAGTTTTACAGTCAGGTGCAGGACAGATTAGAAGAGAGAGAAGTTAGAGATAGCACCATCATGAAGAAGCCTCTTGGAGCATGATACACAGTACTGGCTTTCAAACTTCCTGTCCGAGTAAGAAATATATGGCGGGGCATCATATCTTTCTCACATCTGTAATCCCAGCACTTTGAGAGGCCGAAGTGGGAGTATCATTTGAGGCCAGGAGTTTGAGACCAGCCCTGGCAACCTAGTAAGACCCTGTCTTTACAAAAAATAAAATTTAAAAAAAAGCCAGGAATGGTGGCTTGTGCCTGTGGTCCTAGCTACTCATGAGGCTGAGGTGGGAGGACTGCTTGAGCCCAGGAGGTCAAGGCTGCAGTGAGCTATGATTGCACCACTGCACTGTAGCCTGGGTAACAGAGACCCTGTCTCAAAAAAATTTTTTTAATTAAAAAAAGTTATATTGTGACTTAGTGTACACATACACACACCCACATACATAAGTAGATCACAAAACAATACATTCACTATTGAGTAAGGAATTATATGAAGGTTTTTTATATTCTATTTTATTTTTTAATGCTGGCTGGGACATACTAAATTGACTTTATAACTGGCTAATGTAAATGCAATTTAAAAAGCATTGCTCTGAAAATAAATAACCAATTACTATAATCAAATGAGACACAATAAAAAAAAACCCACAAAAAATAAATTAAAGACATATTGAAGTCCAACTTTTCTTTTTTGTTTGTTCGGGTTTTTGTTTTGTTTTGAGATGGAGTCTGTCTCACTGCAAGGCCCAGACTGAGTGCAATGGCATGATCTTGGCTCACTGCAGCCTCTGCTTCCCGGATTCAGGCTATTCTCCTGTCTCAGCCTCCTGAGTAGCTGGAATTACAAGCATGCACCACCATGCCTGGCTAATTTTGTATTTTTAGTAGAGACTGGGTTTCACCGTATAGGCTAGGCAGGTCTTGAACTCCTGACCTCAAGTAATCCACCCACTTTGGCCTCCCAAAGTGCTGGGATTACTTAAAGTGGGAAATTCTCAGCAGCTAACCAGTCTTTCAGACCAGGGAAATGCGGTTAGTCAGATAGAGGAAAGGTGCAGTGACCTCAGATATACTGTGAAAATTCTCCTTTCGAACTTGCCAGAGCCTTTGTTATGCTCATATATCCCTCAACACACAGAACTCAGAGCACTTTTAGGAAACTTACTGGGGATTCTAGGTGTGGGAATCAGTTAAATACCCAAGGGGTTGTTTCAATAATTCAGATTAATGCCAGCATATGACAGAAAGCTCAAAAGAAAGTTATTATTATTCTTATTATTTTGGTAGAAAATATGTAATGGGCCTTCATCTAGGACAGAATTGAGTTGAATTTTAAGGTTAAATATTAATCCCACCAAGCTTTTCATCTTCCCAATTTTTTTTCTCAATGACACAGATTCACCTTACTTTTACAATTCCTTCCAGTCCAAATCTCTTGGATAAAGATGTTTGTAAGTTGTTCTAATTTCTGTTGCTCTTCCCACTGGCAGACAGAAAACTGTTTTTCTGCCTGAGCTTCCCAATAGGCCTGTTGATCTAATTCTCCCTTCATTTCTTAATAGGTTTTGAATGATCCTCTCTGGTATTCATTTCTCTCCTGACATACCAGTAAAAGGCCATCTTACTTCCCTTGACTCTGGCTGACAGTAATATATTCTTTTCTTTTCTTGGCCTTAATTGACATTGTTTCTACTCACAGGGATCTCTTATCCCTCTTCCTTCCTGGTGGTTTAAAAAACCCACCTATATTCACGCCTCGTTTGTCTGAGAACATTCTCTCGAGAAGCTTTGTTGGCAGTTACTTGGTCCTTTGGAAGCTCTTTTTAAATCTTGGCCTCCCCTCTGGGTCTTAATTATGTGTTTCTGAAAATTCTTCAGCTTTCTCAAAGACTTGTGGAGAGCAATGCAATGGGGTTTCACTTAATAGAGCCTCTAGGAAAGAAGACCTTTATAATCCACTGTATTTGCTGTGTTTGTATTTTTAAAAAGGCAAAACAAAATAATCCTTATAAACTGGTACGTGGTGTTGATTTGCTAGCTAGGCTCAAGAGAGATAGATTGCCCTTTGCTACTGTTCTTGACAAAGGGGAGAGAGAAGGTGGATCCTTGTGAGGTGGAGCTAAAGACACCTGAGTTTAGAGGTAGACACATCTAGGTTTTAGTACTGGGTCTGCCACTAATTTGCTTCGTGACTTTGGGCTGGGTATTTAGTCCCTCTGAACCTTAGTTTCTCCATCAGTAAAATAAGTGTAAGACTATTTAGTAAAATAACGGATTAGATAGGAGGATGTATATTAAGTGCCTAGCACAGTGGTTCTCAACTTTGATGTGTATCATAATCACATACAAATGAATAAGGAATACAGAGGCCCACTTGCACTGAGGTCAGCTAAGCTGCTTTGTATTTGTACCAAGATCCCCATGTGATTCTGCTATACACTGAAGTTGGAAAACCTAGTCTAGCATCCTGTAGACATTCAATATATATTAGCCCATTGCCCCATTTTAACACTCCGAGCAGTCAAAAAGCAACTTCAACAATTTAAAGGAAATTAATTTTGACTTAACCTTGAGTTTCAAAGGCCAGAGAACTGGAGAGAAAAGGAGTTGTGTTGAAGACAAATCTATTTTATGTCTCCCAATCTGTAGCCCTAGAGGCCAGAACTTTCAGCCCAATATTGCAGCTCCCAGCTGGTAATTGTCATCTTTTGCATATTGACAGGAAAGCATACTCTAGAAATATATAGGTTTATACACTTTTAAATCAAAAAGTAAAATTCATCTTAATTTTTAAAAGTTTTTTCATAGTTTGTACTTTTTACTACCTTGCAGTTCCTATTTAATATTTTTAGAAAAAGGCCTCCATTTTGTTACTTTTTAACCAAGATTATCCTATATAACTTGTATCTTTGATAGCAGTGTTGTTCTATTTTGTTTATCTCTTTATTTATTTTGTATCATGTTTTATTCCAAAAGCATTTGAGGAGGCTTACAGAAACGTGTCATGGACCTCTGCCTTCTGCTGAGGACGTAAAAACCTGGAAAGAGAGCCTCTCTTTTTCTAAGAACAAGAAAGACTTAGGTAACCTCCCAAATCATAATTTTCTTGAATTTTTCAGAGATCTGAGGTCACAGGGCAACCAAATACCTGAAATCTAAGGAAAAACAAGCACTTCTAAGGAGTAATCATAACCCTGGCTTACCTGTGAGAGAGGAAGGAGGCACTATCCCTGATATAGTTTAGAAGGCTTTGGCCAAAAGTTTTAATAAATTGCTAAAGGTTAAGTATAAGCTCACATGAGAGTATAGAATCCTTGGGAGTCTCAGATACAAGGGGAGCTGGCACTCACTCACAGATTCTTCTCCATGAACCTCACCATGTGCTCACAAGAAAGATTCAGGGCAGACCCAGAAACCTGAGAAGGCTTCCCTCAGGGTGCACACTTGGAAGAGGGGGGGTGGCCACCATTATTGGAAGGCGTCAAGTGCCCCTTTCCCCAAACTCGTTTTCTCCATCTCTCCTTAAGCTTTTGGGGGAAAGATAACAAACAATCTTGTTCCCAGGACAGAGAGGAAGACACATCTCAGCTGGGGCAAACCAAGGGACAAAAGCCCTCGACACTTGAGGGGGAGGGAACAACAATCTGTTGTAGCTTCAGATCATTAGAAATCTCCTACCATGGAGGATGGTGCGGAAAACTCACATAAGATATACCAAAAATACAAGATAGAGTTTGGCTGCCATAGGAAATAGGCCAGCATCATTTGATTGTTCCACCACTGAGACCCAATGACACAGGGCTTATCTAAGACTGTGGATGAATCAAAACAACAGAAAACCTCCCCCCCTCCATGGCTAGCAAATGTCAAGTAACAACTAGCAGCAAATCTACCACTGGGGAAGGAGCAAGAGCATGGAACAAAACCCTCTCTGAGTTTCAGTTACACAGGTAAAGCCTAAAGATGAGAGTGAAATGAGAATGTAGAGAATAATTCTTAAACATAAAATACTACTAGAAGATAATACCTGTGATTCATTGACAGTAATCATAGCAATAAAACTCACATCCGGTTCAATGACTGACTAGATTGTCTCAACCTTCACTCTAAAGACATAGCAGAAACAGGTATGTGGCCAGGTTCAGTAGCTCATGCCTGTAATCCCAGCACTTTGAGAGGCTGAGGTCGTGGACAGATTGCTTGAGACCACGAATTCAAGATCAGCCTGGCCAGCAATTTACCAACAAGAGGCAAACTGATTAACAGAAACAGACTTAGAAATGAACATGATATTGAAACTATCAGACAGAATTGAAAATAGCAATGATCAATATAGTAATTAATAACATAGACATCATGCACAAAGACATGGGGAATTTTAGTACAGCAATGGAAATTATAAGAAAGCAGAAAATGAAAATTTTAGAAATAAAAATAAAGTAACAGAGATGAAGAATGTTTTTAATGGGCAATTCATAAACTTGACACAGACAAGGAAACAATTTGTATATTTAAAGATAGGCCATTAGAAATAATACAAACTAAAAAAAACAAGAATAAAACAATGGCACATCCAAGAGCTATAGGATAATATTGAATAGTCTAATATTCATGTAATTGGAATCCCAGGGGGAAAAACAGAGAAGAAGATAGAAGACATATTTGAAGAGTAATGAAGAGATAATGGCTGATAATTTTCCAAATCATTGAAAGATATTAAATCCTAAATCTAAGAAACACAGAAAATCAAGCAATATAAATACGACACATACACACACATATACACACACACACACTCTTAGATGTGTTGTATTCAAATTGCTGACAACAAAAAATAAGGAGGAAAAATGTGAAGATAGCCAAGGAAAATAAATACATATTATGTACATACAGAGGAAATATTTTCTCTCATTTTGAGGGTGGCTCTTCACTTTCTTGGTATCCTTTGAAACACAAAAGTTTTTCATATTGATAAGTATGATTTATCCAGCTTTTTCATAACTTCTACATTTGGTGTCATATCTAGGAAAATGTTACCCAATCCAGTTTCTCAAAGATTTGGTTCTGTTTTCTTCTAAGGGTTTTATAGGCTTAGCTCTTACTTCTAGGGTTAGGATTCATTTTGAGTTATTTTCTGTGTATGCTGTAAGAAAGGAATCCAGCTTCATACTGTTTGCATGTGGCTATCCAGTTGTCCCAGCACTATTTGTTGAAAAGTCTATTCTTTCCCCCATTGAACTTCCTTGGCATCATTGTCTAAAATCAACTGACCATAAATATAAGTTTTTCTCTACAACCTCTCAATTCAATTTCATTTAACTATTTATCTATCTTTATGTCATTAACACACTATCTTGTTATCATAACTTTGTAGTAAGTTTGAAATCAGAAAATGTGAGTCTTCCTGCTTTGTTCTTTTTCAATAGTGCTTTAGTTATTGGTTCCTTCTGTTTCCACATAAAATTTAGGATCGTCTTGTCAATTCCTGCAAAGAATGCAGCTGGGATTCTTTACGAATTGCTTTGAATTTATAGTTGGATTCGAAGAGCATTGCCATCTTAACCATGTCAAATCTTCCAATGCATGAACATAAAAATGTCTTTCCATTTATTTAGATGTTTAATTTATTTCAAAGATGTTTTGAAGTTTTCAGTGTACAAGTTTTGCATCTCATTTAAAAGATTTATCCCAAAACATTGTATTCTCCTTGAGGGTATTATAAAATAAAATGGTTTACTTAGTTTCATTTTTGGATTGTTCATTGCTGATATATAGAAATACAATAGATTTTTATGTATTGATTATATATCTGCCTCCTTACTGAACTTATTTATTAGTTCAAATAGTATGGGTTTTTAAAAGTTCTTTAGAATTTGTTGTGTGTGTGTATGTGTGTATATATATGTATATATATATAATTAGTTGTATATACCTGTGTGTATACATGTGTGTATATATGTGTGTATGTATACATGAAACATTTCATTATCAAGTAAAGATAATGAATAATGATGTCTTTTATTTCATTGTCTTGCCAAACTGTCCTGGATAGAACCTCCAGTATAATGTTTGAATAGAAGTGGCAAGAGCAGGCATCCTTGCCTTCTTGATAATCACAGGAGGAAAGCATTCAGTGTTTTACCACTTAGTATGATGTTAGCTATGTTTTTCATAGATGCCTTCTATCAGGTTGGGGAAGTTCTCTTTTATGCCTAAATTTTGGATATATTTATTATTACAAGCCATTGTATTTTGTCAAAAAATATTTCTTTTCTATGGAGATGATTATGTAGTTATTATCTTACTATATTAATGTGATGCATTATATTAACCGATCTTTGTATATCAAACGAGCCTTGCCTGCCTTGGATAAATTGTATTTGGTTAGGGTGTGTAATTATTTGTATAATCTTCATATGTTGTTAGCTTTGGTTTACTTACATTTTGTGGCTAATTTTCGCCTCTGTATTCGTAAAAGGTATTGGTTTGTAGTTTTCTTGTGATGGCTTTATTAGCTTTGTTATCAGGATACTTCTTGCTTCAGAGAATGACTCAGAAAGCACTCCTTGCTTTTGTAAATTTTGGAAGAGTTTATGAAGGATTGTTGTTATGTCTATCCTAAACATTTTTAAAATTTACCAGTGAAGCCATCTGAAATTGGGCTTTTCTTTTTTTATGAAGTCTTTTTTGCTGATAACTCACTATCTTTACTTGTTCTAGATCTATTTAGATTTCCTATTTCTTCTTGAGATAGAAGCCCATCGTTCCCTCTCCCGGCCACTGGTCTTCTGGTTTTCATGAATATCTTAATTGACCATTTGTTGGTTTTTATGGATAGGGGGCTGGGAAGAGGGTTCTGAGAAATGAGCAAGTTACACCACCCCAAAGGTTGTTGTTTTTACTAAGATGTAACTGTTTTTCTTGAATAAATGCTCCTCAGATTGTTGCAAGCCTTTGAATGATTTTCAAAGTTCTGAAAAAAAAATTTGATTTTTTTCCTACAGTCCTTATTTCTTTGATAGAGGAACAGATTCTCAGATGTTCTTATTTGGCCATTCCTACTTACATCACTCCCAAAGATTTATTTGTATGTGTCATAATTAGCAGCAACTTTACAATTTAATCCAGGCCAAGTCTCTAATTTCATAGGTATATAGCAGAAGAACAGACCATGTAATCTTTCTTTTCTGAACTTAGGAGGTCTTAAGAGTGTCTATACTTTGAGACTCTTAAAAGCAGGGATTTTTTTCTTTCTCGCTGTTTATCCATAAGAGCCTACTACTGTTCGGCACGTGCCAAGTGTACCAAAAAAAAAAGTTGCTCTCTTTGTTGGTCTGTATATTTGAATAGTATCCTCATGCCACTGCGTGCCCTGCAGTTTATAAATCAACTGGGAAAGTTAAGATCCCTAGGCCACGAGTGGGGTGTGCTGCCTGGGGTTAAATTCGGTATCTCTCTCACGTAGCAATACCAGACAAACTGTCAGTTATATGCAGAAGTCTTATAGACTCTGCAGTCTGGAAGTTTAATGTGAATGCCTCAGCCTATACCTGGATTGGTATTGATGTAGCTCAATTTTCTAAATCTCTGACTTGTACATTTACAATAATAATCATTTTAATAGTGGGATAGAAATGCCTGAAAACCCTGAAGAACATTCCAAAAGATGTAAGAACACTAATGAAAGAAAACTATTTCTTTCAAGATACCTTTATTGTGTTACAAGTTTTTGACAACAGCTAAATTATTCACTCATTTCTTACGCTAAGTGCTGGGGTTATAATGGTGACTAAGACAAGCATGGTTTCATTCCCTCTTAGAAAGTAAATAGCAGGCCGGGCACGGTGGCTCAAGCCTGTAATCCCAGCACTTTGGGAGGCCGAGACGGGCGTATCACGAGGTCAGGAGATCGAGACCATCCTGGCTAAACCGGTGAAACCCCGTCTCTACTAAAAAATACAAAAAAAACCTAGCCGGGCGAGGTGGCGGGCGCCTGTAGTCCCAGCTACTCCGGGGGCTGAGGCAGGAGAATGGCGTAAACCCGGGAGGCGGAGCTTGCAGTGAGCTGAGATCCGGCCACTGCCCTCCAGCCCTGGCGACAGAGCGAGACTCCGTCTCAAAAAAAAAAAGAAAGTAAATGGTAACTCCAATCCAAGCAGAAAATGCGAATGGAATCACCAGAGTGCCTCATTCACAGCCATTCTGGATAAACAGATATACACTGAAATAATACCACTAGAATATCTTCTGGCATACAAGCTTATGAAGGGTTGAAACCATTTTCAACTAATTTCCCTGTATTCCTTTCCTTTTCCTTCGTCACTTGGTATCTTACTTCTCCAAGAGTTCTGGTGTGGACTTTCCACACCTTCTGTGGTCTCTTCAATTCCCCCATCTTTTCCATTTATTTTCTTCTTCATCCCCTCAAAGAAAAGCCTGATGGCATGTTTCCTTATTTAAATAGTTTGTTCTTTAAATATAGAATGCAGGGTAAGATGTAGGAATATGTAAAGAAAGTCACCAAGGGGATGGTACAATTTCAGAGACTCCAGGACTTCTCTTCCCCATCATTGCTTGGCACTGCGTAATTAGAGTCTTGTTTCATTTCAGAAAGCTGTGGGATCTGCCTAAAATGCAAATACCCCTGGGGAAATTGTTGTTTTGAGTCTTATAAGTCATTTCTATATTGAAGTGAATGAGTTTATTTAAACCTTTTCTGAGAACAGATTTTGAGTGGGAAAGATAGAAAAATTGTGAGCAGTAGGTAACTGAAATTATTGAGGGAGGAGGTGGAAAAGGGAGGTTGAGGATACCACCATTATGAAGGAGAAGCAAGTCAGCTCTTCACAATAGACTGAATTTCCTGTACTTTCAAACTATACTGCTAAGTTCCTTTAAAATGCTCTCAGAAATTACATTAACAATTAAAATTATCTTAATGATAAGTACTCAAGTTGCACTGAATAGGACACTTGGGATGGAATGACCCTGGGTTATACGAAAGGATTTGGAATTCTTCCCTATGTATTCAGTGCCTCTGATGTATTTCTTTAATGCAAACCCCTTCCCACCCCAATTTTAAGGGTGATAATTCTTGGCTTTCTGAGTACAAAGTACTGAATACTAAGTCAGTGGGTTCAAAATTGAGATTAAAGAAGAACATAAATGAGATTTTTAGAATGATCAAAGAAGCACTGAAATTTAGAGACAGAACAGAAACTAAGTGCTTATTTTATAGATGAGGATACAGGCCGAGGTTTGGTTAGATCATTTGTTAAAATATGGCATATTCCTTATCTTCTGCCATGCTTATTTGTCAATTTCTGCCTCATATACACAAATCTAGATGTTTCTGTACAAATATTTTCACTCTCTTTGGGAATGCAGTTCAGATCATAATCATTAATTATTCTTTCAGTTTCAGGAGTACTGTTTTAATCATTTTTTCAATTTTAACTAATTAATTTGAATGATATTTTTTACAGTAATATTAAATGATAAGGTTTTTAATATGAAAGAAATGTCTAAAATGAACCCAGCATTTAAATGAATAACAGTTGTGTGAAATTGTGTGTGATACCATCCAATATAAAATATGTGGACATAACAATTACAGACCATCTGTTAAACTGGCATCTTGTTGTACAGGAATGAAATTTCAATTAAATTTTATTATCAGGAAGTGTAAATGACAGATCCCATATGAAAGTCCACAGCCAGTAAACTGTCTAAATAAAGAGTGGGATGTCATACAGTTAATGAGTTGGATTGGGTTTCCTGATTACATACTTTGTAAATAATGTGCTTGTTCACCAGCTTTTGGAAATGAGTACTGCTTGGAAGGATGTTGGTTGTTTTTAAAACGACGCCCATATGGAAGGTAAATTGGAATGGTCGTGCGACACAGTCCAGTCATCTGGTTAATGTATGATTCACCACTTTAGCTGGAGAGACTGAAATTAAACCATGGATTGGGTTTCCTGATTACATACTTTGTAAATAATGTGCTTGTTCACCAGCTTTTGGAAATGAGTACTGCTTGGAAGGATGGTGGTTGTTTTTAAAACGACGCCCATATGGAAGGTAAATTGGAATGGTCGTGCGACACAGTCCAGTCATCTGGTTAATGTATGATTCACCACTTTAGCTGGAGAGACTGAAATTAAACCATGGATTGGGTTTCCTGATTACATACTTTGTAAATAATGTGCTTGTTCACCAGCTTTTGGAAATGAGTACTGCTTGGAAGGATGGTGGTTGTTTTTAAAACGACGCCCATATGGAAGGTAAATTGGAATGGTCGTGCGACACAGTCCAGTCATCTGGTTAATGTATGATTCACCACTTTAGCTGGAGAGACTGAAATTAAACCATGCATGAGATAAAAGAATGACTTGAAAGTGAAGAAAGAAAAATCAGATCTCAACCATCTCTAATGAATTTTGATTTACTGGAAGCCATGTATCCATGGCTCATAGACCAGTTCACAACTGCAAGGAACTGACGTCATCATCCAACAGTGGGTTCAGCTGTGGGTTTGAATCATCAGGGAGGGAGAAAGTCTAATAGTATAGGCAAGTCTCAGGACAAGGGTCTAGATTATTAATGGGAGAACACATGAGCTTATAGTTTTTAGCAGTGAAATGTGTCTCATAACTCATTGAGCAAGTTCCTCATTTTCTGCTGTCACTGTTATTAATATCTATTATTTCTTGGGGTAGTCAAGAAAGAAAGAAATCATACCCAAAACCTAATTTCTTCAGTGGCAACATGGAGTGTTGTCAGAAAGAAGCTTAATTCTCATTCCATAAAACAAGATAAGAAGAATCTCAAGCCATTTCTCTTTACTATACTTCTGAAAAACATAATTAAGTAACGCTCTAATGGATCATAAAACGCATAATCCACAGCTATAGACCTTTGAAAAGTTATTCAAACTCTTCCAGGACTTATGCTGAGTAACATCTGTGTGATTTAGCAGGCAGGATACAACACAGGACAGGATTCACTGGAGGCATCTTTAGCTAGGTGACCCGTCCACTCTGGGCCCTGATACTTCCACATTTCAAGGTTGCTGAAAGGATATCATATCGCAGAAAGGGAATTCTTCAGTGGACTTTTACTGTAATGTTAGCTCTTCTAGCTTTTAATGGAGAGTGAATTTGTTTTTCCTCTTTGTATTGGCTTTTACTTGGATTAAGGCTATGTAAGTCTACATTTTTTGGAGGTAGGGTAGAAAAAGTAATATGCTATGGAGTACCTGGCACTAAGGCCAAGGCTAGCCTTGGGGTGACACCAGAATAGCAGGCAAGTGTCAAGATTGCAGATGAGATATTACTTAATTTTTAAGAATTTTGTTATAGGATATAATTTACAAACAGTGAAAGGCACAAATCTTAAGTCTATTGTTCAATCATTTTTGACAAATGATATACCCACATAATTCACACCCCTTTCAATATATAGAATACTTCCATGACACCAGAAAGTCTTCTTGTGCCTCTTCCCAGTCAATTCCCCTGCTCCTGACTCTCAGGCAACCACTGATCTGGTTTTTATCACCACAGATTCATTTTGCCTATTGTAGAATATCATGTAAGTGAAATCAAACAGTATGTATGCTTTTGTGTAGGGCTTCTTTCACTTGGCATGATGTCTTAGAGATTAATCCATGTTGCACGTTGCATGTTGCATGTATCGGTAATTTGTTTTTATTGATAAGGAGTATATTCTCTCATATAAATATAGCAACAGAGAGCTTGTCTGTTTTTCAGTCAATGAACTCTTGTACTGTTTCTAGTTTGGAGCTATTATAAATAAAGCTGCAATGAACATTCTTGGATAATATTTTTGGGAACATTTTATTTTTCTTGAATAAATATCTAGGAGTGGAATTTCTGGGTTATGGGGTAGGTATATATTTAACTTCCTAAGAAGATTTCTATGTTGAGAGTCATCGTACCATTTTATGCACCCATCGGTTAATCCACATCCTCACCAACATTTGATGTTGTTATTTTCTTATTTCAGTCTATCTCGTGGGAAGGTAAAGGCTGAGTTACTTTTAAGGCATTAAAATACAATAACTGGCCAGGCACGGTGGCTCATGCCTGTAATCCCAGCACTCTGGAAGGTTGAGGCGGGCAGATCACAAGGTCAGGAGTTTGAGACCAGCCTGGCCAACATGGTGAAACCCGTCTCTACTAAAAATACAAAAATTAGCCAAGTGTGGTGGCATGTACATGTAATCCCAGCTACTCGAGAGGCTGAGGCAGGAGAATAATTTGAACCTGGAGGTGGAGGTTGCGGTGAGCCGAGATTGCACCACCACATCCAGCCTGGGTGACAGAGTGAGACTCTGTCTCAAAACAAAAAACAAAAACAAACCACCCCAGACCTCTAAGGTCTAGAGGCTGGAAACAGAGGACCTGGATTTGAAGCTGGTTCCAACTCTTCTGGGGTGAGGGCCTGGAAGGCCATGGCTGGAGTGCAGGAAGATTTGATTCATGAGAATTCTGAAGTCTTTATCCATACCTAAGGCAGATCTCTCACACTTCCTTTTCCTCACTCTCACTCCCTGCATCTATCTGGGCACCAAATCCCATCCACACCCCCTCCCCACTGCTCCTTTTGCAGTTTCCGCTCATCACTTCCCAGCTTTTGTGCTTCGTTGTGGTCCTTCATTATTTTTCCTCTGCACCACTGCAAGTTTCCTAATCACTTGACCTGCCCCGGAGAGGGATCATTCTAAAATGTAGATCTCCTCATAACACCATCTGGTTTAAACTCCTTCAGTGGCTCCTCACTTCCTGTAAGATTTAAACAAATAACAGCTGATGTGTATTAAGGGCTCAGGCTGTGCCAGGCACTGTATTAAGCACTTGATTCTGCTATTGGATATCTCTTTGAAATAACTATTCATATTAGCACCATTTATATAAGATGAACCAAGGCTTAGAGAGTAAAAGTGACTCGCCAGAGTCACACATCTACTCAGTGGCCGAGTTTGGAATCAAACCCAGATGGATTAGACTCCCAAACCTGTGACCTTTACAGATACAGGATAAGCCCTTAATCAAGCTTCTTAGGAAACGTCTCAACAGGAAGATGTACTTCCCAGATGACAGCGTTAAGAAGCAACTTGGGCCCACTCCCCAGTGAAAAAAAGCAAAACTATTGAAAACGAGAAAAAACAAACAACTATGTAAAATCTCTGAAAATTTTCCTAATGGTATAAACAACAAATGACAAATAATTATCCCAGAAAGTCTACTAAAACTCAGAAAGAACAGTGTGTTTGTGGTATCTGAGCCACAACCACCTGCTTCCTCCCTCTCCCTTCACCTCCTCTCAGTTTGGTGCGTTTGACAGAAGCTGCACTCCAGGCAGGTTGAGATCAAGAAGGCAGGGCCTCCTATACTCTTAGCTCCAGTCAAGCATCACTATATCTCACTGGAAGGTGCAGGCTGCCATCATTTGTCATTCTGTCCAACCTCAAGTTGAAGAGGCTACATTCAATTCTCATTCCCCTGAGAGGTCAGGGTCTACCTTCCTCTATCTAGTCAATTCTCAGGAAATGGAGGCTCTCCCCAAATCAGGGAAGGCTAAAAATACTGGGGTCCTTTTATCCTCATCTCAACTTGATCATAAAGCAGAGATTCAACATCAGGAGAGGAAAGCTGAGAAGACTAGAGGCTATCTCCCAGCCAGCACACGGAGTAGTGGCTGAGACATTTTGCTAGGAGGAGAGACAGTCAATAAGAAGAGTGCTCCAGAGCATTCCAAAGGAACTATTTGAAACAGTGTGTGGAAGTTCGAATCTAAGGGAGCTGTCAAAAACAATAGGTCCTCTTTAATTAAGAGCAACAGGACCAGGCACAGTGGCTAATGCCTGTAATCCTAGCACTCTGGGAGGCCAAGGTGGGTGGGTTACTTGAGGTCAGGAGTTCAAGAGCAGCCTGGCCAATATGGTGAAACCCCATCTCTACTGAAAACACAAAAATTAGCCAGGTATGGTGGCATGTGCCTATAACTCCAGCTACTTGGGAGGCTGAGGCAGGAGAATTGCTTGAACCCAGCAGGCGGAGGTTGCAGTGAACCAAGATCGCACCACTGCATTTCAGCCTGGGCAACAGAGCAAGACTCTGTCTCAAAAATAAATAAATAAATAAAAAATTAAGAACAACAGGTTAGACAGTGGGCCAGCTAGCTCACCAGAGCTAGCAAAAAATAAACTTTGCTTCAAGATCTTGGGATGGGATGCAGGAGTTGGAGTGGGCAGAATAACTGGATGACTTTACCCCTTTCCAATTCTAAATTCTCAGGAAAACACGTCATCTCTTGCACTTGGGTGGAAAAGAGCAGAAGTCCTTGGTTAACAGGATTACATGCAATGGTGCAGAAAGCATTCTCTAAAGAAAAATCAGAGAGGAAGAAACACTGCATGGAGAATCCAACAAACACTCTAAGAATTTAAGTTAAAATGTCGGAGGTAAGAAAGTGACAGTCCTTGGAGGAAAGTTTTTGAGCATTAAGCAGGTGAATTAGAAGAAACAGCAGTGACAAGATACAATTAGTCTTTCTTCTTTTCTTCAGAAACACTGAGTATCTATTATGTGCCATATATTGACCTGTAAATGAGGGTGTATAATGAAAGTCATTTCTGGTTTGAATTCACACTTGTATGGCAAAGACTGTATGAGGTGTGTAAGCATTTTAACTTTGCTGAATTTATCTGAAGACCCATTACTTTCCCTAGTGAGATGAACAAAGGTTTTTAACCTTTCAACTATGGGACATGGATAGTTCTATTTATCTCAATGAAAATACTTTTCTGGAGAATGGAGAATGTTGAAATTCTAGGACAATCGAAATGTAAGAAATCACTAAAAACTGAATTTTATTTTACTGCATATTACTTATTTTCAGGTTTTGCTAAGTGAGCTTTTCTTTCTTTCCTTCTTTTCTTCTTTCTTTCTCCCTCCCTTTCCCCATCCCTTCCTTCCTCTCCCTTTCTTTTTTCTTTCTCTCTTTCTTTTCTTTCTTTCTTTCTTTCTCTTTCTTTCTGTCTGTCTTTCTTTTCTTTCTTTCTTTCTTTCTCTTTCTTTCTGTCTTTCTTTTCTTTCTTTCTTTCTCTCTTTCTTTCTTTCTTTCTTTTCTTTCTTTTCTCCTTCCTTCCTTCCTTCCTTCGTTCCTTCCTTCCTTCCTTCCTTCCTTCTTCCCTGCCTCCCTTCCTCCACAACTGTCTATCCAATATTTGGTATAGAAGAGCAAGATTATACAGAAGCCAACTACCCAGGAATCCTTCAGCCTCAGAGACAGAAGGGGTAGTGATATGTACAGTGAAGAAGACTGGACCCTTTTTAACTGGAAAAAAAAAAAGCACATAAGGAGAAAGAGAATGATTTTAAATCATAGTTGGCAAATAGACTCAAGAGAACAGTTGGGGTAGGAGCAGGTTATCACTCCAGAAACTTTCTTTCAAATCATTTTGAAGGGAAATGTTTGAAAATGGCAGAAAGAGAGCATCAAAGTGAGGGAGGGAGGGCAAAGTAGAGGATAAGTACAATCGGGGACTGTGAATGGAGCTATGAAGATTTTATCTTCACATGTAATTGAATATAGTTGAGAATAAAATTATTACTATACAATTGTGTATTTCATTTCGTGTCCTGCACTGAATATGCAAGCCCAGTCTTAAATTGGGGATGGAGATATGGATTGTTTAGCTCATACAAAAAATTTGAACAATTGTACCCAAATTACAATGAGATTTACAGAAAAAAATCCCAAAGGACTGTAATTTTATAATTTTCTGCTTTTGTTCTGTTGGGAAGGATTTGAGAACATTTGACAGTATTGTAGGAAATCACTTGCAACGGCACTGGAGAAGGATAATAATGTTCTGGGGTGAATATGGCCCCTGAATACACCAAGTCAGCCTGCTGCCCCCACACCTGGACTGCAGCTGCACCAGGGGGTCCTCAGTCCTGAAGGAAAGTCCTAAAGCAGGGGCCAGACTCCACTGAATGGTAGTAGAATCACCTGGTGAACCTTTGCAGCTATCAATGCCTGCGGCTACTCTACACCAATTAAACAGCATCTCTGGGGATACGGACCAGGCACAGCTATTTTCTCAAACCTCCCCAGGTAATTGCAATTTCAGAAAGAGTTGAGAATTAGAAAGGCTTGGGAGAAGTAGAATCACAAATACAATTGCCTATGGGACCGACTGGGGCTGAACAGAGATGAGGGCTGTGGAAAAGGGGCCAGAGAAGATTAAACACAAGAGAGAAGGGCAAGGGAGGTTTCAGACTGAGTGACTGAGGAATGTTCACATTCTGTCCGAAGTGAGAAAGAGAGCTAAGCACTGCTTTTCCCAACACCCTGAAGCCCAGACAGGCAGCACAGGAGACTGGATACTGTTAGAATTCCTTGAGCAGAGGGAATCCTTAAGAAATTTGGAAATACAGTGAACAGTGGTTCCTCCAGACAAAGAACTTCAGTCTTACCAACTTCAAAGAACTCCACATATCCAATAGCAAGAAAAGCTTTGAAGAGCAAGATTTCTCCACAGCATAGAAGTGGCTGCTGGCCAGAGCCAACTGTGTTCTTCCTGGAGGAGGCGTGAGCAACATGGTGGAGTGAATGGCCCCAAGCATTAAGCTTTTAGTAATAAAACAGACCCCAGAGGCTGCAATCTTCAAAAGGCATCTGTGAACTGAACATGGCATTTCCAATAGAGCTGCCGAGTCAATCACAGGACACCTGGGTACATTTGTATTTCACATAAACAATGAAGAGCTTTTTATAATTGTATGGGATATACTTATATTAAAACCTTATTCATTGTTTATCTGAAATTCAAATTTAACTGGGCATCCTGTACTTTTATTTACTAAACCTGGCAACTCTTACTCCCAGTGAGTTGTTAGTAATTTCTAAAATATTTCTGGAAAGTGGGAAATGGCCAAGACCCACCTGAGCAGCCAGATGAGAGGGTGCTGTGAAACGGTGGTATGATGAGAAAGCAAAGTGTCTGGTCAGTACAGACATCCATGCTCAGTGTGAGCAAAAGATTCAAAATGGCAACAGAAAGACATAATAATGTCTTCCAATAAGAAGTTCTCACAAAGAGAGGGTGCTCCAGAGTGTGCAGTACACAGTCTTTTTGAATGATAGTCAGTATAGCAGACATCTGTCAATAGGCTGCAGGGCTCTTGTCCCAGAAAGGGGACAGAGATGATATAAGTAGAAACCCAGAATCAGCAGTGTGCTGGGATCCTAGACCAGAACCTACAAGCGGGGCC
Source organism: Colobus angolensis palliatus (assembly GCF_000951035.1). Classification (NCBI taxonomy): domain Eukaryota; kingdom Metazoa; phylum Chordata; class Mammalia; order Primates; family Cercopithecidae; genus Colobus; species Colobus angolensis. Next base: position 880,302 of record NW_012114577.1, read on the forward strand.
CAGGAGTGAAGCTTAGTTAGAAAAACGGAGTTCCCACATCAGGTCAAAGTAGCAGCAACAGCAACAACATACATATGTGTGTGTATGGGTGTGTCATGTATATATGTGTGTACGTATATATATGTGTGTATATGTGTACATCCTTTGAATATCACCTTAGGAACTGGCTTAATGCCTCCTGCCTCAAACCAAAATTGATTCCAGAGACAAAGCACATTGCTGAGCCTGCAGTGAGAATTACCTGGTTCCAGCCATGGGGGAGAGAACAATCTGAAGGTGGGGTGGAGACCAGCAGCCTAAGCTGGCTGGCAGAATCTCTATAGGGTTTGTGGGCATCTTCACAAACAGGCTGGGTAAAATGTCATGATTCTTATTTGGCAGTTTATACAGTGGCAAATTGATGTTTTGCTTCTCGTGGCTATCCACTGAAAATGCCCAGGGACGCTCAAAGATAACAGAAAAATGTGTGAAATCACCAACTCCTAAGCTTTGCTCTAATGGTGATTGGTGACCGCTGGGCAGAGGTGGTGTCGGTGCAGAATGGCGCAAGGTTGATTTTACTTCAACAAGCCAGGGAATATACCTAGATGGCCAATCAAGGCATTTTCTATGTAAGAATGTTATTCTTCCAAAAAAAGATGAATCTCTGCTTAATTTACAATTGTTTAATGTTTAAGATTTCCAGTAGCACAAGAATTCTGTTCTCTCCACATTGAATGCAGATTCTTTTCATTGACCATACCTGCAGAAGTGTCAGAGGTTCAACTCTCAGAAATAGGGAGAATTGGATTTTAACAACACCGCATGGTCTTTTAAACTTTCGTTTGCAAATATTTAAGCAACAATCTCCTTCTTGGCGCTCTGTGAAGCTGGAATAGAACTGAGAGTTCGTGCTTTGCTAAGTTGTATATAAAATGTACTGGCCGGGCGCGGTGGCTCAAGCCTGTAATCCCAGCACTTTGGGAGGCCGAGATGGGCGGATCACGAGGTCAGGAGATCGAGACCATCCTGGCTAACACGGTGAAACCCCGTCTCTACTAAAAATACAAAAAAAACTAGCCGGGCGAGGTGGCGGGCGCCTGTAGTCCCAGCTACTCCGGAGGCTGAGGCAGGAGAATGGCGTAAACCCGGGAGGCGGAGCTTGCAGTGAGCTGAGATCCGGCCACTGCACTCCAGTCCGGGCGACAGAGCGAGGCTCCGCCTCAAAAAAAATAAAATAAAATAAAATAAAATAAAATAAAATAAAATGTAGTAAGGTCACAATCATATAGTAAGCCACCCTGGGGCCTATAAAAACTACTAGGCCGCGTGTAGTGGCTCACACCTGTAATTCCAGCACGCTGGGAGGCTGAGGTGGGCGGATTGCATGAGTTCAGGAGTTTGAGACCACCTGGGCAACACAGATTAAACCCCCACTCTACTAAAAATAAAAAAAATTAACCAAGCGTGGTAGTGTACCCCTGTAATCACAGCTACTCAAGGGGTTGGGGTGGGATAATCACCTGAGCCCAGGCGGTTGAGGCTACGGTGGGCCAAGATTGTGCCACTGCACTCCAGCCTGGGCAACAAAGCAAGGCTCTGTCTCAAAAAATTAAAAAAAAAAATTTTGTTTTAAAATTACCTAGGCGTGGTGACACAAGCCTGTAGTCCCAGCTACTCAGGAGGCTGAGGTGGGAGGACTGGTCAAGCCCAGGAGGTCGAGGCTGTGGTGTGCTGTGATTGTGCCACTGCACTCAGCCTGGGTGACAGAGTGAAACCCTGTCTCAAAAACAAAACAAAATGAAACCAACCAACCAACACCACCAACAACAACACAACTCTACTATTTGTGAAGGCTTTTAAGCTGTGTTTGCATCACCCTCCTAAACAGCTCATTTCAATATAAATGATCACTTGGAAGGATCAGTCAAGTTAAATTAACGGCTTGATTTAAATGTAGAACAATCAATGAACTGATTTGAAGTTGTCTGCTCAGTGAAATGTCTTGAACAGAGCTTTGACTTCCATCAAAGTTTGGCTTTGTAATGGAATAGAATGGTATTGATTATGTTAGATCTTGTTAGCAACTTTTGATATCTTTGACAAACTATCCAGTTAGATAGTTAAACATTAGAAGTCTGTCTGAATTAAGTTCTAAACATGGATAAATTTTGTTCTAAAGCAGTTTCTATCTTTAAGAAGGTACAGAATGACATGGTTCTGTTCTTATAATTAATAAGAATTAAATGATCGACTGGTTTCTGAAGTTGGATGCTGGATATATCACAACCTCCTTGAGTATGAGCTAACAGAATGGCTAGGTAGCAAAGGGCCGATAAAAGGGGTGCTTGTAATCTGGGCAAAGGTGGCCTTAGAATTAAGAAAATCTTTGAGTTCCCTTATCTTTTCTCTCACCTTTATAGTATATACCCAAAGACAAATGTACAGATTATTTTTACTCCTTTTATAATTGAAATACAAAAAAAAAAAAAATTCTGGCAACTTCAGGAACCACCTTGTTAGTTTATTGTGGGTATCCATCATTGTACAAACCAATTTAATAGGGTGCTATGGTTGCCAAAGAGTCTGATCTCCAGATTTTCTCAGCACTTCCCATCTGCTCACACAATAGCCAGAGACGTTTGCTTTCCTGGAGATAACATAATGCTTAAAAACTGCCTGAAGAAATCTACTCACCCAAGCTGTTTTAATAAGGTTAAGTATATAAAATATTCATCCCACAGGATATATGCCCATATGCCATCTTATCATTAGTCACAAAAAACGGACACTTAATTATTCTGATCTCTAAGGTCCATCTTTGCGGTTAGGCTCCGAGGGACTCCATGAACCAGGCGGTCTTATTTATCAATGACAGTGTCTCTATCCAGACTTGCTCCATGTTGTCATGGTATTTTATTTGTCTATCCGTCTTGTAAATGCTTATTCCTTGCTGTCAACCATCTCAACATGCTTGGAGGCAGATGGGTCCCTGGCACTCTCCATGGTATTCTTCACATCTCCTCTTGGGCTGTCATATGCTCTCAAACATGCGTAGGGAACACTGAAATTTTGCTCTTTCTTCTGGAGAGTCTAGAAAGCCAGGAAGGAAATTGTTGCTTACAGACCTGCAATAAGCAGACCATAAACTGTGCCGGGCATGGTGGCTCATGCCTGTAATCTCAGCACTTTGGGAGGCCAAGGCAGGCAGATCACGAGGTAAGGAGTTCAAGACCAGCCTGGTCAACATGGTGAAACCCCACCTCTACTAAAAATACACAAAGTAGCCAGGTGTGGTGGCTGGCACCTGTAATCCCTCCTACTTGGGAGGCAGAGGCAGGAGAATCGTTTGAACCTGGGAGGTGGAAATTGTAGTGAGCTGAGATCACGCCATTACACTCCAACCTGGGTGACAGGCTAAAACTCTGTCTCAAAAAAAAAAAAAAAAAGAAGAAGACCACAAACTGTTGCTTGAAATCCTACTTCCTCGGGCCTCTGAAAGACCATACGGTGATATTTCCCTTATGTCCTTATTCACAGTCAGCACCCACATTAGGCACTGAATGGAGACAGAATAGGTGCATGTATCATTAAGATTACATTTTCCCAGAGGCAAAGTTGTCTGCACTTTCTTTTTGCAGTAATTTTAAATCAGCATGCATTCCAAATAGCACAAGTATATTACTACAGTAGACATCTTTATATACCTAGTTAGGTATAATATAGCTATTAGATACCTATTTATGTCTTAAATAAAATATATTTACCATTATATATCTATTTAAATTACCTATCAGATACTTTAATATACTATTTATCTATTTTGATCTACTGAAGACATTATTATATACCTATTTAAATACCTAGATACCTACTTAAGTGTCTACATTTCTATCTATATATATAGATCTCAAATGATGTCTACCTAAACATTAAAAGCAGTTCTCTCTAGGTGGTATAATTATAGACGGATTTCATTTCCTCCTATCAGCTTTTTGGTGGTTTAAAATTTTTCAACCAAAAATATGCTTTACTTGTGTAACGATGGAAAAAAAATGTTAAAACAACCCTTTCTAAACTAAAAACAGGATCTTTATGTGAGTGTAAATGATGTATGACTACCCCAATTATAAAAGCCATGGAAATCCAAAGATAGCCTCACGTCTGTCTCTCCCACAGAATGTACATCAGCAATGCACGCATGTGTTCCTTCTGCACCACATCACTGCTTCCCTGAAGAAGCCTGGCTCACTCAAGGACAACAAGAAGCACGCAGGAAAGAGTAGATTGGGGTCAGACAGAGCAATTGCAATCTTCCACTTTGATTTCCTGAGAAAATAGTGGTGGGCAGAAACGTACTATCAAAAAAGAGAGTAGGAAGAAACTAATGTTAGTAAGTGCCTATTTATGGCCTAGGAATTGGATGTGTTTGTTGTATCCTTTTTTCTTTGTAATCTAGCATCACTCCTGTTTTGCAGATAAGGAAACTGAGGCTTGGAGAGGTAGACAGCTCACTCATTTTGTCTCACTAACCTATTGCAGAGCCAGCGCTTGAACTGATCCTAAAAATTGCCACTCTTCCCACTCTACCTCATTGTGTTATGTTTTCCAGCTTCTAGAGAAGATAAGGCAGATCCATGCGACACAGACACATGTCAGCCACCCGTAACCACACTGCTTCTCTAGTGCTTTCCTATTGTGGGAGATAGACAACCCCCTAGACTCTTTCTAAGGCTACGCTTTCATGAGCCTTTTGGTGGCAAGCTCACCCAATTAACAAAATTCTTTTGGACTTTTGATAATAAAACCCATGCATGTAAGATTGAGGTTTTGCCATCCACTATCGTACAGTATGTGCTAACTAGGTCACCATCAGTAAAAATTGCCATTCGAAGTGTCACAAAATCTTGTCATGAAATCACTGATGAATCCTTCTAATTCTCCTTTCTTGACCCTGATTGACTACAAGCGGAATGAGTAAGTATGGGAGGAATCTCTGATCCATTTTCCAGTTGGCCAACTAGTTTTGACTTGTACCCTGAATGTGACACTTGACTTGGAAGGAGCCCTAGAAGCAGGCTGGACCTACCTCCCAGGCTACAGTCTGGAGTAAGACTGTTAGGGTGACTGAGGCACATGGTAGGACCTCTCCATGGGTTTGGGAATCCTCTCTTTTTCCCACCTGCAACCTACTTTCCAGCAGCCACCACTCAACATTGACAGAGGACAGACTCTAATACTGTCTCTTCTCACGTTTGAAGCTCAAATTATCATCTCTTCTCCAGGCAAAACTTGTAGTTACTTGAATCCTATATAAGATTGAGTGTTTATTATGTGTTTTCTTTGTATTCTCTCTCTCCATTCTCACACATCTTATGGAGAAGGCACCATGGCTTTCAGGCCCCTCTCTATCCTGGTCAGCCTTGTTTAACCATGTTATAATTTGACAAAAGTATCTTAATACATGGGGCCTATCATCTAAAGTTAACCAAGTCAAAGGTTATTAATCTCACCTGTTTCCCCTTCAATTTCATCTTTCCCAATGGAATGTATACAAATCTCCCTCTGTTCCTTTCCCTCCCTCCCTCTCTCTCTGTCTGCCTCTTTTGCCTAAAGCATAATATATTCCACATGCACAATATGGAAGTGTTCTTTTTTCATTAAATATATATCATGGATATTCCTCTTGGTTAATGTATGCAGATCTATTTTCAGAAGCTGCACAACAGCCATTATTTGGATGTAACATAATTAACTCAACCATTTTCTTCTTGAGGAATATTCCAGTTGTTTCTTTTTCTTTTTCTTTCCTTGTGTGTGTGTATGTACATTTTACCTTCCCTCCTTTTTCTTATTCCTTCTGTCAACTAAAAAATCACACAATTTATATATTTAGAAAGGAGATTTTATTTCTTATAAAGGCTTAGAGCCTATAGGGTGGCCATCCTGACAGGCTGGGAAGTGTAGCCTCCGGCAGAGGCCATGAGCAAGCACTGTGAAGGAGGAAAGGTGAGACAGGAAGGTATGCCACAGAGAGTTCATTCTGTAAGTCCTGTGATCTCTATTTTAACATTAATGCTGGTCAGTTGTGGCTAAACGGCGAAAGGAAAGGTGCTTAATGAGGTGTGTCTGACCTCCCACTCCATCATGTTTTTAAGGTTTTTCTAGGATCCCACTGGCCAAAAGAGGGTCTGTCCTGTTGGTTGGGGGGTTTAAGATTGTATTTGTAGTTCTCACTTTCTTCCCTGTCTGCCTACTCCCTCTTTCTTTCCTGAAACTCAATATATAAAGTTGCAATAAGCATCTAGCTATTTTCCTTTTGTCTTTTGGCACTCTTATTTCTATAACATACACAAATACTGCCAAGGAGCCAAAGTTTGTACCTCCTTCACCAATGTAAGCAGGTACTAATTTTTCCACAACCTTAACAGTGGCAGACATTGTTACAAATTTTAAATTTTACCTAGTAGTTTTTTAAAGTTTGCCCATTTTTTATTGCATTATTTGTCCTTTTTGCATCAATATTTAGAAGCCTTTGACTATGAAGAATATTAACTCTTTGGTTGCCATATGTGTGTTCAATAATGTTTCCTACTATTTGATTTTTGGCTTTATCTATGATATCTTTCATTATACAGAATATTTTAAATTCATATAGTTATATATGTCCTGTATTTTCTTTATAAATCTTGAATTTCCTGTCATGTGTAAGAATGTTTTATTCATCCCAGGGTTATACAAATATTTGCCTACATTTTCTGATTCTTTCATTGGTTGATTGCTGCATTTAGATCTTTCATTTATCTTAGGTTTGTTTTTGCACGTGGAGTGAAATTGAAATCTACTATATTTTATTCCTGACAGATAAGCAATTAAACACCTTTTTTCTCACTGACAATAATGTCACATTGATTATATATTCTTGGTATTCTTCCTTGTCTTTCTGTTCTAGTTTATTGATCTAATCATCCATTTGTTTGTCAACCCCTTACTATTTTGATTAGGGTTATTATAGTTTTATCTGGTAAGGTATGTTCCCCACCCCTCCAAACTAGTTCCAGAAAACACCAAATGCATTGGCATTCTGATTGAGATTACATTGAAAATACAAATTCACTAAGGGAGATTGTTTTCAATGGTAAGTTATCCAATTGGGCACAAGGTAAACCTCCCAGTTTATTTTAGCTCTGGTTTTGTGTTTTTCAATGAGATTTTATAGCTTGCTTCCATGGGTCCTGCCCCCCTTGCTAAATTTTAAAACTATATATAAAATTAAAACAGCTTTTCAAGATTCTGTTCAAGATTCTAAATCTCTTCTTTACACTAGTGCCTCTTAAAACCACCTTCATTGGAATCACATTGTAAAATACTTACAAAAATGTATGTTCTGGCTGGACGCAGAGGCTCACGCCTGTAATCCCAGCACTTTGGGAGGCCAAAGCAGGTGAATCCTGAGGTCAAGAGATCGAGACCATCCTGGACAACATGGAGAAACCCCATCTCTACTAAAAATACAAAAAATAGCTGGCACACGCCTGTAGTCCCAGCTACTTGGGAGACTGAGGCAGGAGAATCACTTGGACCCGGGAGCTGGAGGTTGGCAATAGAGTGAGACTCCGTCTCAAAAAAAAAAAAGTATATTCCTATATCCCCCAAAACTTAAGTCAAAATCTCTGGGTGTGCCCCAGAAACCTGCATTTAAATGAATTCCTACAGGTGGCACCAGTGTACACTGAAGGCCGAGGGCATTGCTTTTGTGTACTTTACCCAAATAGGACCAAACATGCACCCTCTCCACACCTCCCTGTTTAACTGAGTTGGAATAGATCAGTTTCCAACACCTTCTCCCACTGGAACTCTTTAACTAAGCCCATCCCACTGCTTTGGGGCCATGAGAATTGATGTGTGCTGCTCAGGAGGAGCATACCAGCATCTCTCAGGATACATTTTTTAAATGAGCTGATAATGCCTAAGACCATCATTGTTGATTCTGACAAGACTGAAAATAGCAGCAACCAGCAAACATTTCGCCCTTCCTGTGGCTTTTGGCAGTGTTGCAGCTGTTGCCTCATCTAGTGAATGTGCCAGGCCTAAGGGCAAACAGACACTTAATTAGGTTAGGGTGAGCTTCAAAAACTTGAGAGTAGGCAGAGCAGTAATGCCCACCACACTTTCTCACTAAGAATACTCAATGCGTGCAAAGAAGTAATTATCCCAGGAAGCCATGGTTTCTTTCTCCTACCCCTCACCTTTTTTATCTGTTTTATTTGAGATCCATGACCTGATAGAGTTACTCATTCAAAGAATGCAGTGGTGTTCAATCATGCAATAGGAGCCATGCACTATGAAATACCTGAAAGTCAGTGTTGGTCTTTAGATGTGAGTTTCAGCATGAGCTGAGTTTCAACAACCCTTGGTATCAACAGCAGAGCCCTATTAATAGAAGAAAAACAGTCCAACCCTGGCCTGACGGAAAAATCAAGGTGAACATGGTCTTTTTCTTTTCTTTTCTTTTTTTTTTTTTTTTTTTAGACGGAGTCTCATTCTGTCACCCAGGCTGGATTGCAGTGGTGCGATCTCGGCTCACTGCAAGCTGCACCTCCTGGGTTCACGCCATTCTCCTGCCTCAGCCTCCCGA
>NW_012114577.1:888968-935782 GCF_000951035.1 Colobus angolensis palliatus
CTGCAAGCTGCACCTCCTGGGTTCACGCCATTCTCCTGCCTCAGCCTCCCGAGTAGCTGGGAATACAGGTGCCTGCCACCACGCCTGGCTAATTTTTTTGTATTTTTTTTTAGTAGAGACGAGGGTTTTTTTTGTTTGTTTGTTTGTTTTGTTTTTTTGAGACAGAGTCTCTGTTGCCCAGGCTGGAGTGCTGTGGCGCAATCTCAGCTTACTGCAATCTCCGCCTCCTGGATTCAACCAATTCTCTGCCTCAGCCTCCCAAGTAGCTGGGATTACAGGTGCCTGCCACCACATCAGGCTAATTTTTGTATTTTTAGTAGAGACAGAGTTTCACTATCTTGGCCAGGCTGGTCTTGAACTCCTGATCTCGTGATCCACCTGCCTCGGCCTCCCAAAGTGCTGAGATTATGGGCGTGAGCCACTTCCCTTGTCCCAAAGTGAACGTGCTCTAATCAAAAAGAGACTCAGTTTTCTTGAAAATTCATGCTTGGTTGATCAGACCATGCCCAGTGGGACCACTGGGGACATTTTCAATATAGTTGACTATATATTTTATTGATTGTTGTTGTACAAAATGACAACCATCTGCTACCTATAAGCAAGGATCTCATATGGTCAAGCTGGAATTCAGGGGGCATCTTTTGTCTTTTGAGACTGGCTAGAACAGCAGTACTTCTTTCTGTCCTTCTTCTCAGTCATAGACTGAGGGGACCACTGGTCCATCAAGGGCCAGAGGAAACTAGATCACAAATGCACATGTGTGCACATACATATTCATCTATTCTAGGCTCCATTTATTTGGTTGTCCCATTGCCTGTGCTATTTCTTATTTTATTGTGTGGGGTGTGTGAGGCTCCATCTATTTGCTTGCCCCATTGCTTGTGCTATTTCTTGTTTCATTGTGTGTGGAGTGTGTGTGTGTGTGTGTGTGTGTTGGTGCGTGTGTGTGTGTGTGTTATGCTGTTATGACGGCTTTGTGGTTTGTCAATTCAGCTAGGCTAATTCCCCAGAATTTCCCAGTATGTGGGAGGGGTGGGATTTTATGAGAGATACTCTCTCATAAAAGTTGGAAGGCAAGCCGCAGGTATTCTGTAGCATGCACACACTTTCTCCTAGGTGTTTCTGTGAAGGGACTTTGCAGATATAAATAAAGTCCTTAATCAGTTGACTTTAAATTAGGGAGATTATCTTGGGTGGGCTTTAACCAATTGAAATGCCTTAAAAGAGGACATATGCCTTTCCTGGAAAGACAGCAAGCAGTTCCTCCCTGTGGACAGCAGTTTTAGTCCATGCATGTGGTGTGTGTGCTTGTTTTTGTTTGTGTGTATGGTGGGTGTGTTGTGTTTGTATGTGATGTATGTGTTGTATGGTATGAGTATGCTGTTTGTGTATATGTGTCATGTCTGGGGTGTGTGTGTAGTGTATATGCACATGCACACTCGAGCCTGCACACTAGACCAGAAATAAAGCCAAGTTCATTTTCAAGACCTATTCCAGATTAAAGCAGAGCCCAAGGCCTTCCTGGTTCATTCTCAAACTGGGCTGTCGTGAGGGAAACCAACATAAAATTGGGGTTGCTTGACCCAATATATTGTTATTCATCTGATGTCCAATTTATCAGTTGCTCAATTTTCCAGTCATTGTGGCATAAAATGCAAAACTATTCATGCAGAAACATTCACTGAATTCAATAGATCTTGGAATATTTGATCCCCTCAGGCCATCACCTGTCACAGATACGACAGATACATTAGGCTGTTTGCAAGTGAGAGAATTATATAGCATTTAAAAAATACCAAGAGAGGATCAAGTTTGTCAGGAATGAATTTTGTGTAATAAGTTCTATGGAGAGAAGCTGATGTGTTCAATGGGATTGATGAAGGAAGCCTAAATTGAAGGGGACACCTGACAAAATGATGGGCAGTCGCCCAGTCTACTTTCGGGAATAAGTGGGCCACTGCTCTTAGAATGGCAGCCTGTAGGACTGAGTGGACTGTGAACCTCCAAGAAGATACCCGGGCTGCTCTCTGTGCCTGCCAGAGCTTGCCACTGGAGTAAGAGTCTCTGTGCTTTGTCTCTCTAGATGTGTAAGGGAAGGGCTCTGTCTTCCAAGACAGCTGACCACACAACAGGGTCATCTTTTCCAGACCACTAAAATAATGTTGGCAGAAGGTTTTAGCCTCTTAAGAACAAAAGTGATGTGCAGCTATAGGAATGGATTAACAACCATGGGCAGCGGATCCCTGCTTCTCACATCTAACTCATTAAATATCATAATGTAACTATTGGCTCCCACTAATAAAACACAGATCCCAGTCAACACAGCCTAATAAGATAATCCTTTCTATTATGATAATATCTTTGAAATGAGTTTTTAATTATTATTTTTACAAAGCATCTGCAGGTGTTTAGCCTATCACGTTGGCCCATTAGTTGAGCAATCCCAACTGAGATTTTATTATTATTATTACTACTATTTTTGCTAGAGGACATAGCGCCTTCTTCATTAACTGTAGATCATTTCAACAAGGAATTCTTTTGACTGTATTTAAGTGCAGAGTTTTCTTTTTACCCCTTTCATCTTTTCCTAGCTTAAGCCAAACTTTTTAAATATGCAAATAAGACTGCCTCCCCATCCTACATTAATAGCTGTATCCTCAAATAGTGTCTCTGCTCGTGCCTGTTGAGGCAGCTCTCTGCGCCATTACCCTAGAAGCATGCTGCCGCCTGTTCAGTGAGAGAAGGATGGTTCTCATCTCAAGTAGGCTGGGCCCCACTCCATGGCATGGCTCTGGAGAATCATTAGGAGACGGTGAGATGGGATGGTTAGTGACAGCATCTCCCGCCTGACAAGGTGGTTGGCTCATTGCTCATTCTTTTGTTCCTTTGACAGCTGTTGAAGGACTGGAGGGATGAAAGGAGAGGCTTGCTCCAGGGATGTAGGCATGAGCCGGACCATGCCTGGCAGAAACAGCAATGTGGGGAGAGCCCGAGGTAGCGTGAGGGCTGCAGCTTTGCCTCCTCAAGATTGCCGTGTGGACCCTTTCTGAAAACCAGCAGGTGTCTGTAGACGGGACTTAAAATGTCAAGATGTCAGTATCACAATTTAGGGATTGGGGAGAGAGGAAAATTATAGTAATTGCTGTGGAGTTTAATCCACATGGTACAAACGGGCAGCCTGTGACCTAAGTATGACCCATGGACATTTTTTGGTTTTCCCCCACAGAGTTGAGCCACATTGTATATTTTAAAATATATATATATTCAATTGTGCTTTACCACATAAAGCAGATTTCACATAACATTTTCAAATTCCAGCTGACCTCAAAGAATCAACAAATCTGGTCACCCTGGGTGCGTGCTCCTACATGCAACAATGGCAGGCTCTGGGCTGCAGGAACTCCTTTCCACAGAATGGAATTCTCCGCTGGGGTAGTTCCTACTCCTCTCTGCCATCCCCCCAACGCGGAGCTCATGCGTCCACTCTCTGTCCCTGCACATGCACTGTTTATTGCACTGAAGATGAGGAAGACATCACCTTGTAGGAAGTGACAAGCAGTCATACAAGCTTAAAATGCAAACAGAGAATGTTGAAAGAACACAATGTAAGGTGCTTTTATGAAACAACTTTGGCCACTCTACCCATTTATATTATTATGACTTGCCCAGCCTTGTTGGTATTAGGGTTTTCGAGCCGTATTTTTATTGGATTTGGGGACATCTTTTTTAAACGGCATAGAAGACAGGTGTGTTTTGATAGAGGTGGGCATTGTAGAAATGTCCAGGGAAAAAGCCCTGCCAGGCAGGGGCCCCAAGACACCTGGGGAGGGCACGTTTCTGAGCTCTCTGAAGGAGGCTTCTGGAATTCAGGAGGAGGTAGGGTGGCCAACTATCCTGGTTTTTCTGGATCTGAGGGGTTCCTGGAATGCAGAACTTTCAGTGCTAAAAACAGGAAAGTCCCTGCTATACAGAGGTGGTTGGTCAGGCTAGGAGGAGCAAAGTGGTCAAGCGATCACTAGAACGAGCCCTGCCTTCTTCACAACCTTGTCCAGAGACAAACTCAGTGGTTGCTCCTCTCACTGTCTTGGGCCTAGACGTGGCTGGTTCCCCAGGACCCTGGAGTCTCACTTGTCACTAAGGACTGTACATACATAATGCTGGTGTGCCTAATTCCCTTAGTGTTCTGTGGAACGGATCTGGCCTGGGTTTAGGCTTGGAGTTCCTTTGAGAAACTCAAATGACTAGTCAGTTTGGTTTGCTTCTAGCTCATAAGCTCCCTGGAGTCTCTGCCTGAGCTGGAGAAAGAGGGGCTGGGAGCCACTGACAGGCATGTTGGGTGCTAAAGAGGACAAGCATGACGCTAAAATAAAGTTGCTTGGCCTGAAATGTTGTATTCATCTGGTTTCTAGTTTACCAATCACTCTACCTGAAGATTCCCTGAAGAGTCATTTTTAAGGGAAAATGATTAGTTACCCTTGGCAGAGGAGGATTTGTAGCATCACCTCTTTTCAGGGTCATTTTCTCCAAGTCAAATGGCTTTTCCCCAAGCCTCCCCCTGCCAATCCCCATCCTTCCCTATTTGGACAGCTCAGCATTTGCCTCCCAGGTGATTCCTTCCTACCCCAGCTCCACCTGACTCAGTCACCGCCATGAACCTCCCGGTCCCCTGGGCTCCCCTGCATCCTGATGACCGAGCACCACATTCATATGTAATTCAGATTTCACTATATTGGAATACCTGATAAGTCAATCTGGGCTCAGCTGAGTTTTACTGTGGCTTATGTCTTATGAGAAAAGGCTTTCACTAAACAAATCAATACTGACAACAAAATTACATGCATGTTTGGTTTAATAAAGAGGACAATCTGCCAAAACTCTCTTCATGCTTTGGGGCCTACTTCAAATCCCTTGACATCTGTAATAAGTGTCTGGCACACAATGCAGGCTGGACACGTTCTCTTTCCTCTTCTGGAAACCTTCCCTCATCATCATCCACGCCTAATTGACCTCTCCCTCCTCTGATATTCATGGTAGTTTGGGGCCTGGAACTTCTTTGAGTGTGAACTTGCTCCTTCTGTAGTCAATTCTTTTGCAGTGTGTACCACACACCTTTCCCATGTCACTTCAGATGCGTTGGTTTCACCTACCTCTGGTGTCTTATATCTGCAGAACCGTGAGTCAAACAAACCTCTTTTCTTTATAAGTTACCCAGCCTTAGATATTCCTTCATAGCCATGCAAAGGTACTAAGACAGCTTCTGCCTAAGATTTCACTGGGGAAAAGTAACTCTGTTGCTAAATTGTGTCTTTGGCTTCTTTCTGGACAGTCACCATGTGGTGACCAGCTCTGCACAGGCTGTGACCAACTCCAGTCAGCACAGTCCCATGGTGGCTCACTCGTGCCTGGAGCCTATGCCCTGTGTCTCCTTCCCAGTTGATACTGAGACACGAGATGTTGCATGACCCACAAGGCGACCACACATGCTCAACCTTAAGTGTGGGGGACGCTCTGCAGAGCAATTTACGACCAACAGGAAACAAGAGACAAAGGATGAATTGTTCCCCGCTTTCTGTCTTCTAGACCCATTGCTCTGAGACATATTTAGTCTTATAGCCTCTGAAAAGATGGCCCTGTGTGACCAAGCAGTCAGTAGAGGTTGGTTGGTAGTACATCCTGCTAGTGGCTCCCCATCTTTCCCTTTGCTCTTTCCTGCATCCTGGTAGGAGAATGCCTAATAAGACAGTGGCATGTTAAGTCTGCTCTCAGGTAGTGTTTTTCCGGCAACTCAAGCATATATTTTTCATACACCCCCCACTTCAGTCACTTTCTTCCTATCTGTTTTGAAAGTGTCTTGAAGCCAAGTTAAGATGAAAACATGGAGGTTAATCCCAGGGATCAGTAAATGGGCAACTTGTTGAGTCTGGGTATGGCTCGGTTCAGGAGGAGGAGCCACCAAGGCAGGATACAGAGAACAAACGGATGAACTGTGGTGTTCACGGGTCTCTTCACACATGGTACTTAGAGTTTTCTCTGTTTCTGTTTTCAACCAGGCTATTCTGGAAGCTTTAGAGGAGGCTGGTCTTCTTCAGCAAAAAGATGATTGCCTGGGATGTCAGTTTCAGTTTTGAAAATGTCACTGGAAGGAAAACCTCAAGTGATACTGTGGCTGTTTCTCGCGTGTATTTTTCACCAGCTCTTAATTATAGAATTTTGCCTTATTCTATGATGGGAAAATATACATGCCATAGAATTTACCACATTCACTATTTTTTTGTGTGTACATTTCAGTGGCATTAAGTACATTCACATTGTGGTGCGACCATCAGCACCATCCATCTCCAGAACTCATTCATCATCCCAAACAGAAACTCACATGCATGTAACACCAACTCCCCATTCCCCCTCCCACAGACCACCATTTTACTTTCTGTCTCTATGAACCTGACTACTCTAGACCTCATACTAGTAGAATCATACAGGATTTGCCTTTTTATGACTGGCTTATTTCACTTCACATAATGTCCTCAAGGTTCATCCATGGTATGGCATGTGTCAGAATTTCCTTTCTGTTTAAGGATGAATAAATCATAGGATTTTAAAGCTTAAAATTCTGAAAGTTTTTCTCTGTTCACTAAGGGGAAAATCAGTGGGGTATTGACAATGCTATGGGTGGACTGAGACCCCTCTGAGACTGCTGCCTGAGTGACAGTAGGGGTTTACTGGGCTAGGGGAGGAGGCAGAGCTACTGTCTTCATCCGCCCAGTACTGGGTTCCTAATATAGTCTGGATATTTGTCTCCTCCAAGGATCACGTTGAAATTTGATCCTCCATGTTGGAAGTGGGGCCTGGTGGGAAACGTTTGGGTCCACAGGGGCAGATCTCTCCTGAATGACTTGGTGCCATCCCCAAGGTCATGAGTACGTTCTCGCTCTATTAGTTCCCATGAGAGCTGCTTGTTAAAAAGAGCCTGGCACCTTCCCCCTACTTCTCTCTCACTTCCTCTCTCTCTCTCATCATGTAATCTCTGCACATGCCGCCTCCCCTTTGCTTTCCACCATGAGTGGAAGCAGCCTGAAGACCTCCCCAGAAGTGGATGCTGGCACCATGCTACCTGTACAGCATGCAGAACCACAAGCCAAACAAACCTCTTTTCTTTATAAATTACCCAGCCTCAGGTATTCCTTCATAGCAATGCAGATGTAGTAAGAGAGCTTCTGCCTAAGATTTCACTGGGGAAAAAGAGTTCTGCTGCTAAAAATAGCCTGAAAACCTTTAGAGTCACCTACTTCTTCTCCATTTGCCTTTCCTTACATTTCTACATTCTCTGCCATTTCTCTCCCCATCTAATGATAGTTCCTGACTGTATGTCATCCTGGCTCTGAAAAAAAGCCAAGAATCTACTGCCATTCAGATCTCACCATGGATAAAAAGAGGGATCCCACTCTGCCCTGGCTCAGAATGGGTGTGGATATGGCACCAAGGGTGATTTAGGTCAGTTCCAAGCACACCGCACTACTGAAAAAACGGCACTGTTGTGAGATCTGTTCAGTGGACCTGAAAATTAACTTCACAGCTGAAACTGAAGCAACTCAACACTTTTCCTCCCAGTGCCTACCTGGACTCCTCTCACACTGGGAAGAAAATCAGAGAGTGTAATAATTACAAATAGATATGCCACATGGTCCAAGCTGTTGGAATCAAATCCAGACTTATATCGTCCTTCAATAGACCTAGTGGGCTACATAACTATACTCCCTGCCTTTCTTCCAAACACACCCTAAACTTTCCCACTTTTTTTTTTTTTTTTTAATGGATAAACATGTTTTCTCCATCTGGGAAGGGCTCCATCTGCAGCATCCAACTATCACAGCCTGGGCCGAGGACCTGAAATGATGTTTTCACCTGGAGGTGCAGCTCCATGTGGGTCCTAAAGCCTGAGAGTCAAAGCCTGGTCAGTCATTAGAAGCCCTTCCTGACGAGCCTTGTGGGAGCCCCTCCAGGGAGTCCAGGGAGCTCCAGGGAAGGATCTGGCACCTTGGGTTCCCAAAGGGCAATGCAGCTTGTCAATTCTACACAATCTGGGGGCAGCTTGTCTCCAAACTGGCATTTTGGTGCAGAATCCTGGCAATTAGAATCTCTCTCCAGCCTTAATAGGGATGTATGTTATGCCTGACCAGGAACTGAAGACTAGGGGAATGTAGAAGTGTTTGGTCCTAATGCCTGGTTTCTGCTAGTAACTTTCCTTTATACTCTACTTCTGACAGAACTCACTGTTACATCCTGGGATGTCATTGCCGTAAACTTTAATGAATGCTCTGCCCATTACAAGATCATTGTGCAAACTTAATTCCAAAAAGTGCCTTAACAAAGATGGCTCATTTTGTCTGTGATTGTCGAATGAATGAATGAGTAGGAGGGGACTCAGCCACAGTCAGTTTAACAGCGCTCTTCATTGGAGAATTCTCCTGTCTCCTGGACTTCCAACTGACATCAGCCAGTACTTTTGTGCCTAGTGTCCGACTGCCCAAAATGAATGGACTAAGTGAACATTCAGTAGCAAGATGTTGTACCACCTACCTGAGTGATAATTTGATTTCAGCTTCTGTCAACCCACATTTCACTTCAAACTCTCTTGTCTCCAGTGATTATCTTTGGCTCTGTTTGGCTCTTCCCCTGGTCACCTGGTAATTGCAGCTGATACTTGTATGCTTGAGCTCCAGGATGCTTGGGCAGATTTGCAGAGTATCTTGTTAGGTGCTTTAAATAGGCAAATGGCAGGCTCCAGAGGACTTTCCTATTCCTTCCATAAGAAACCAGCTGCACCTTTCCCCTAATGTCCTATGTCCTTGTTAACCTCATTTCCTACCCAAAGTCCAAGCCTCCAGGGTCTTCCACCAACACTTGGACTTTTGTCTCCATGTGGCTTCTTTGCACATCCCTTAATCTGACCCAAGTTCCCAGCCCTCTTCAATCCTCTGAACCTCTGCGCTGAGCTCTATAAAAGCATTGGTTTGTTATCAGTTTAAATCCTCTCTATCCTTTTATTTATTATTTTTTTTTGAGACGGAGTCTCGCTCTGTTGCCCAGGCTGGAGTGCAGTGGTGAAATCTTGGCTCACTGCAAGCTCCACCTACTGAATTCACGCCATTCTCCCGCCTCAGTCTCCCGAGTAGCTGCGACTACATATGCCCGCCACCAGGCCCAGCCAAAATTTTTTTTTCTGTATTTTTAGTAGAGAAAGGGCTTCACTGTGTTAGCCAGGACGGTCTCGATCTCCTGACCTCATGATCTGCCCGCCTCAGCCTCCCAAAGTGCTGGGAATACAAGCGTGAGCCACTGCGCCCAGCCTAAATCCTCTATATTCTTAACTGCTTCAATAAAAGCTCTCTCCCGTTGCTTTCTCCTATTTTAGGCTTTATGTTGTTTTTAATTGGCACATAATAATTATTCTATGGGGTATAGTGCCATTTTCCATACATGTATAAATTGTGTACTGATCAAATCAGAGTATTCAGCATATTCATCACCTTAAACATGTATCATTTTCTTATGATGAGAACATTAAAAGGAAGGATGGGAAGGGATTTGTTAATGGGTAGAAAGTTCCAGTTAGATAAGAGGAACAAGTTCTGGTGTTCTGTTGCCCCAGCAGGGCATCTATAGTTAACAACATTGCATCCCATCTCTTTCCTGTTTCTTGCTGCAACTGAAACACAGCGCCCCCAGAGGACTCTGCTTTCCCTGCACCCCTCTTAAGCTGTGGCTTGCTTTGTTTCTCCCATACTCCATGCGCTTGGACCTGGAGTGGCGCAAGTGCCTTCTTTGCTCCTCATTGTTCCTTGCAGACCACTTATTCTCTCCACCAGAAAACAAAAGCAAACAAAACAAAACAGGAAACAGCCCAGATCCTGGAAGAAAATGCCATCTGATTATGCTGTCTGCCACTACTCCAACTCTTTTCAGTCATTCAACTTGCAGCCATGCACCCTAATGCGTTAATGATCTTATACCTATCCCACTGCCTTCTCTCTCCCTCAATTCCTGCCTGCTTCTTGGCAACATCAACGTTCACATCGACAAGCATCCCGAACCCCGAGTCCCTCAGATCCTTCCCCTCCTTAATTCTGCCCCCATCCCAGCCTTCCATCTCATGGTCATAGTCTGTCTTGTCATTATTCAAACCAGATCAGCTCTAAAACCTGGATGTCCAACATTTCATTCTCTAACCAGAGCCTCTCTTACTTTTGGGCTCACCTGCCCTACGTTCTCACTCCAAAAATTCTTTGCTCTGCTGGGACCTCTGATCCTTTGGTCCTTCAGACCACTGTCTGTCCAGACCTCTCCTAATATCCTCACTTCCCTCCTATCTAGTTTAGATTTCATGGCCCATTATTATAATTTCTCTTCCCCTGTCACACTCACTAGTCAAAACCCCAAATGTAGTTAATTCTGCCTCTCCACTTCCCCAACCCCTGCATCTGAGCAGCTAACTATAGTTGCAAAAAAACACAAGGATGTGCTGATGGATCTTTTTTTAACACTATGAAAACAGAGCCCCAGGAGGTCCTCATTATGCTTCCAGATCCTACTACACTCTCCTTTCCTTGCCACCCCTCCTCTCCGTGGTGATCTCACTTTAACATTAGGAAAGTAGAAGCTGTCCTCATTCACTCATCACCAAATCCACGTGTATCCTGTGGTTCCATAGGATACATGTCTTCCCTTCATTGTATTGTTACAATGGATGACAATAAGAAGAAAAAGAGCTAACATTTATTGATTGCTTCCTAGTCCACATACAGTTATAAGTGTTTTATATGCATTAATACACTTAATCCTCGTCACAATCGTGTGTAATAGATACAATGATCATTTCCACTTCTCAGGTAAGGAAACTGAGGCACGAGGAGGTTCAGTTGCTTGAGTGAATGGTGTTAAATGCTTTTATCTAAAAAGACAACTCCTCCATTTGTTCCCTAAGTTTCTCTTCTTGTTTCTTGGTCATTGCTTCTTCTCTGATAGATTATTCCTATTATACAAATTTCCTGAACTATCTTCCCTCTTAAGTAAAATTATGTCCTTGTACCCCAGCTATTGGTTCATTTCTCTGCTCTCTCTGATGGTTAAAGTTCACCTTTCCCCTGAACCCACTCCAGCCAGACTTCCACACCCATCACTTCAATGAAACCCTTGAATCAAAATTGCCAATGACCTCCACGTTTCCCAATCCTGTTGTTCTCTGCATCTGAACACAGCAACCACCCACTTCTCTCAACTTTAGTCCTGGGAGGCTGTTTGATCTTGGTTCTCCTCCCACCTCACTGGCAGCTACTTCTCAGACCCTTTGCAGGTTCCTTCTCATCTTCCTGACCTGGGAATATCACAGTCTTAGGTCTGTTTCTCTTTTCTTTCTATACTCTAAATCCTTTTTCTTCATCATAGCTGTAAATACCATCTATTCACGCAGGAATGTCAAAGTTATTTCTCTGGCAAAGACCTTTCTAGAGTTTCAGAATCTTACATCTAAGCATGTAGCTGGGACTACAGGCGCCCGCCATCACACCTGGCTAATTTTTTGTATTTTTAGTAGAGACAGGGTTTCACCGTGTTAGCCAGGATGGTCTCAATCTCCTGACCTCGTGGTCCACCCACCTTGGCCTCTCAAAGTGCTGGGATTACAGGCGTGAGCCACCATGCCCGGTTCTACATGTCATCTTCTTGCCCACTCCACATCATCCATTCTGGCCTCTTTGCTGTGCTTCAAGGACACACAAAGTCATGCTGTCCTCAGGGCCTTTGCATTACTGTTTCTTACTTCCTACCCCTCACCCCTCATATATGTATGGCTGACTCTCTCTCTGCTCAAATGTCAGCACTTTGGAAAAACCTTTTGTCCAACCTCAAATAGTTTCTTGTTACCCTCTGTTTACCCTGCTTCATTTGTCTCTACAGCACATTTACTATCTGACATTACATTAGATGCTTGATTGAAAGTTTATTATCTGCCTTTCCCACAGAATGTAAGGTCTATAGGAAGAAGAGAATGCATCTTCTTTTTGCCACTGTATGCCCAGAGCCTAGAACAGTTCCCAGCATATAGTGGGCTTCCGATAATACATGCTGATTGATCGAAATGAATGAATGGGGACCACACCCAGCTCTTCTTATATCTTGGGTTTCCCTATAGATCCTTAAGCAGTATAATTAATGCTCGTTTGAAAGATGGACAATTCAGCATCTTTCTGCCTTGAGTTCCCTCAATGTTGAGGGGTCACTCCACACTTTTCTACTTCTCCCTAAGCTGTACCCACTGTCACCTGGAACATTGCCCATTGGCAGCTGCACCAGCACAGCAATGGTCAAAAGGAAGCTGCAACTTGAGTCTGAGCAGCTTTATGCTCCACAGATGTCCTGGTCAATGCTGAGCTCACAGTGCCTCACGAGGGGTGTGCATCTTAACTGATTCTCCTGTTAGCCTCATCAAGTTTCCTTAAAACTATCCCTAAATTCTGGTGTTAACACCCTGCCTTGGGCTTTGCTCCCACTTTAAAACTGCTTCTACTTCTGGTTTGATGTCCAGGAAATGGCCCATTTGTAGCTGCAGATCTTTATCTTTGAGGCTTGTGCTGGTCATTTTATCTGCCCCTTTAGATGGGCCAGGGACTTAGGTAATACTCCATCTGAGCCCTCCATCTTTCCCTATTTTTGTCTGTTCTCCATTGCCTGGCACCTCTGCTGGGAGTTGGCATTAATTCAATTCAATTGAATTAGAAGAGTGCTTCAGTAATCTATAGTTTCAGAAAAAAAAAAAAAAAGACCCACCCTAAAACAACCACTTACATTTCTCATGACTGTACGAGTTGACCAGGCAGTTCTGCCCCATGTGATATCCACTAGGGTACTAGGACAGAGACGCATGGCCCCGGCACAGTACGAGCCAGCAGCCACCGTCTGGGAGCTGAGGTGGGGCCATGGCCAAAGGCTTGGGTGTTTCTCCACGCAGCCTTCTTGACATGACGATCCAGGCTTCCTTACAGTAGAATAGGTGAACTCAAGGCTTGGCTTGTCATATGCTTCCTGACGCCCATCGGCCCAAGCTAGTGACCGTCTGGGTGGGAGGAAACTCTGTAGAGACAGGATTATTGGAATGTGGGCTCTCTGGAGTCCCTGAAGTAGCAGTCTACCACAATGACACCCTCTAACCCCTGAGGAGGCTTCCTCTCTTCATCCAACATACACTGCATTCCAGGTCTCTCTGCAAAATGGTTATGAAATCAGACCTGATTCATCTGTGAGCACACACATTGGCCCAGCCACTGCCCTACTGCTGTGTCACTAACAACATCACATGAGTGGAGTGCATGCTCTTCACGCCTGTTTTAGCTTAATAACCATAATTCTTTACATTTCCATTGTCTTCTAAGGATCCCCTAAATCTCCATCTACTCACCCTCATGAGTTCTGATGTCGTGAAAGATGGAAAGGAGGCAGTTCTCTGCTCTATTTTACAAATGGAACCTAAGACCTCTTACCTGAGGTGATCGCTATAATACCATTGGGCAAAGAATAATTTTAATTTTTTCTGGGCAATCTTAGTATATAGACTGTAGACTAGCAACACACTGTTGTTAATCACAGCAGCAGAAGCTAGATTAAAAAAATTAAAAACTCATCAACTAGGAAGAATATTATGAAATTAAAAACATATCATCTCTTATGAGCCCAGAGCCACTCAGCCAGGATGGCAAATAGATAGAAAATCATTTCAGCTAATGCACTCTCTCGGGGTGGAAGCCAGTTCTGGGAATGAGTCAAGTGCTTCTTAGCCCAATAATGCTGGGGTCTTTGTTTCATAAGGGGCACGGTCCCATCTACAAGAATTACAGAAGCAGTCTTTCCCCACTGCGAAATTAGATTGTGCTGTCTTCCAGAGAGAATTAATGCAGGCCTTGGCGGCATGTGCTTGCTTCTTAGACTGGTAAGAAAATCAGCCTCCAGACTTGCTGGTCAGGAGGCAGATGTAGAATTGGTACCTTTGCTCCAACCACTGAGACTAGAGCTCTTCTTCCTCCCCCTCTCCCTCTCCTAGTACAGAGTGCCTGAAATGGGAGAGAATTATGTGCATCAAGCCTGGGGCTCAGGGGGACTTTGGAGTGAGCTTCAGAATCCCCCCCCACCCTGCTCTTTCTTTTAGGAAAGAGTGGAATTTGCTGAGGGAGGGGCTGAAGCCACCAGCCTCAGGGACTTGAAGGGAAGGGTTGTAGAAAAAAAGATATAGTTGCCTGGGCTCGGTGGTTCATGCCTGTAATCCTAGGGCTTTAGGAGGCTGAGACGGAAGGACTGCTTCAAACCAGGAGTTTGAGACCTGTCTGGGCAACATAGCGAGACCTCTGTCTCTACCAAAAATTAAAAAAATTAGCCAGGCATGGTGGTGCGCTGTAATCCAAGCTACTCAGGAGGCTGATACAGGAGGATCGCTTGAGCCCAGGAGTTCAAGGCTGCAGTGAACCTTGATTGTGCCATTGCACTTCAGCCTGGGTGACACAGTGAGACTGTCTATAAAAAAGAAAAGAAAAGAAAAAGAATGTAACATGGAAAAGAGAAAGAGAGGCAGATTTAAGGAGTGCCCTCCATTCTGAACTCAGTCTGTGGTGGGTTCCTGCTATCATGTGGCGTAAGGGAACAACTACATTTGTCCAAGTTACAACCTCTGCTTCGAGGTTGACCACTTGGAATTACCTCCATTGTAGTCACCTGGGTATTTGTGATCCTGAGGGTGTAATGGGAGGTCAGAGCCATGCCAGGGAGACTGATAAAGGCAGAGGCACCCAGGAAGAGGATAAGCACTCACAGTCATCTTTACTCTAGAGAACCTTGGCTGGGGTTGGGGGCAAAAAACATATTCCTCTCCCAAAAAAGCACTGTGCAGTGGTCCAGGCTGCCCTCATTCCCGGGCCTCCACTAACCCACGTAATGCCATTGTGCAAACTGAGAAAATGATGCCCCTCTGGGAAGATGACAAACTCTGGGAGAGAGGTGGGTCGGCTGGATTTCAGCCACATTTTCAACTCAATGAATCAATGTGTAACTTGCACAACCCTCTACCTCTGATAGTTTCCCATAGACTACTAAATTACATGCATGGAGATGGAAGACGAAGGGCCCTGTCCTAGCTGGGTTATGTAACAGTCATAATCATAAACCCCTTTGTTCAGAGTTTTCTGGAAGCCAGGCACTAAGCTAAGGGCTTTACTTCCATGACCTCACTCAATCTTCCCAATAAGCAGGTTGTCAGCCTCATCAGCTTGTTGACAAGTGAGGAATCCAAGGCTTTGCAAGTTAAGCAACTTGTCCCAGGACAAACAGCTTGAAACCACAGAGCGTCTGCTTACCAGCTTCTCTCTCTCTCTCTCTCTGGATGCTCTTTCTCCTCGAAATCATTCTTATGTTTGGAAGCCTGGCTCCTCTGACCAAACGGATGCCAACAGCCTGCAGATTCTATCAGGTGTTACGAAATAATAGATCCAAAAGGTAGACATGGGTTGGCCTCCCAAGCCTGGGATCACTTTACGGGTGTCACTCTCTTCCCTCTAGCACCTTGGTTTGTCTTGTACCAGCCTAACTTTGGTGACTGTAACTAAGGCCACCTATCCTGTGTGACTAGGGGGGCAAAGCACAGTGAAGCCATGCCGTCCCCACTCCCCTGGCTGTGGTCTAGCCTGGTTACCCCCTGTGGAGGTTGTGCTGCTCTTTCTTCTGCACAGCTTCCTTCTCTGCCTCCTAACACTCCTCTTGTTAGTAGTTCACTTGGGGAGATTGACTCCAGGGGCATCTCAGATGGGCTCCATCTACTTTTCTGATTCTCTCCAGGCTGACTCGGGACTTGCTATGATAGAGCTCAAGGATAACTGCTTTTCCTGCATCACCATTTGCAAAGACATCATCACTAAACCATTTCGTTTAACGTTCTCTAATTTTTATTGTCAAGAATTCCCTACATGTCTGTGACTGTAACTCTGTGGATATCATCCACACCCGAGTGTCCCTCTGCGGGGTGCTGCGTGGCCTTCCCAAGTTGTTATCATCTCTTTGTCTACTGAAAGAACCATCTCCGAAGCAAGTCATACAGATGTATATATGTCTGTGGGTGGGCAGGCGTGCATGTGCGTGTAGTTCTTGATTCATAAATATTACCAAATTATTGACTGTTTCAATCTTGTTACTTTTAATGAGTAGGTTATGTAGACATTAAGTTGGCAAAAAGCAATGAAATGTCTCAATAATTCCTTCCCTCTAAGACAGCAAAGTGATGAGCCTGGTTGTCTTGCGGGCTCTGGCCCAGCCCTCCACATGGGAGTTAAGAGCATGGGGGCCTCTGAGTATGACACTCTCTCCTCTCATTTTGAGGTTGTGCAACTGCGGGTGTTTTGGGCTGTGTGGAAACCATCCTCAGAGGCTGCTGCAGGGTAGAGCAGAGAGCTGCTAGGTACCTTCAAGTGGAAAGACACCAGAAAGGAGATGCTCTATATTTCTTTACAGGCCCAAACACCTTTATTTGTGTGTTCCAATTCAGATTATGGGGGGAGAAACAAAAAGCATGGCATTAAAAAAAATCCAGCTGTGATGATTTATGTGTATCATTATGCAATTTAATGAGATGTCACTTTTGTACAAATGCTAATTTTAAAAGGCAGGAAATTCCACAGGAAAAGCAGGGTGGTAGAAAGGAGAGGTTCTTTCCCCAGACTGGAAGAAACTTTGCCAGGGTTGCAGAGCCTCAGGGATGTGGGGAGCCCCTTCAGAATCTGAGGGATGGTTGCTGATCACCCAACAATTCCAGATGAGAATCTCAAGGGCGATCCTGACTGCAGCTGCATGAAGTGCAAAGCCATGAAAGCAGAGCTGCCAGACAGCAAGTCAAAATACAGGATGCCCAGTTCAGTTTGAATTTCCAATAAACAGCAGAGGCTGGCACAGTGGCTCGCGCCTGTAATCCCAGCACTTTGGGAGGCCACAGCGGGTGGATCACCTGAGGCCAGGAGTTCAATACCAGCCTGACCAACATGGTGAAACCCTGTCTCTACTAAGAGTACAAAAAATTAGCAGGGAATGGTCACATGTGCCTGTAATCCCAGCTACTTGGGAGGCTGAGGCAGGAGAATCGTTTGAACCCAGGAGGCAGAGGTTGCAGTGAGCTGAGATCACGCCACTGCACTCCAGCCCGGTGACATAGCAAGACTCTGTCTCAAAACAAAACAAAACAAAACAAAAAAAAGGCAGATACTTTTTTAGTATAAATATGCCCCATGTAATATTTGGGGCCAACTTATATTTTAAAAGTATTTGTTGTTGATCATAAATTCAAATTGAACTCAGTGTCTTATATTTTATCTGGCAACCTTACTTGCATGGCCTTCTGGCCATACCCCAACCCATAATAATCAAGAGCACAGGATAAGAAGGGAGGTGAGTAAGGAAGGCATACAGGGAAAATCAGTGCTTTATTTTTGGATAGCTGCAGGTAAGGAGTGAACAAGGCTTTGGTACTAAAGCTACTTAAAATGACTTTAAACAGTGATTAGAAACGGTTAAATTTAGGGAGGTAATTCCCCAGTTTCCTTAGTTCTTCCCTCCTTCCCTCTATTCCTTTCTCCCTCCCTTTATCCTTCCCTCCCTTTTCCTTCCTTCTTCTTTATTTTCTTTGTTTTCTCTTGCTCTCCTTTCCAATTTTCTTTCATTGAATAAACATTTACTGGTGATCAACTTTGCGCAAAGGAAATCTTCAAAATGTGATTTCACTCTTATCCAAGTGTATCTTTCTTTAAGAGTTTTCGAACAATTATAATCACATAGATAATCTAAAATTTCAGTAGAAACATAGTCTCAAAAAAGATGAATACTTCATTGTAAAATGTATCTCACTGGACCTGAGAAAGAAGAAGCTAGGAATAAAAAGGCCAATTTGGTTGATTCATGACTACCTTGGGCAAACTCTAAGCTCCTACAACAATCTAATGGCATTGTTAACTCGAAAAGAAAAGATGCAATTATTTTCAATGTAAACTCTACAATATGCTAAGCTGCTTCTAAACCTGCTTTTGGAAACACTTCAGTAAAAATGAAAAAGGATAACTTGGGTCATAGAAGAGGCAAAAGCCCAGAAAAAAACCAGAAGGTTGTTTCTCTACTTAATTCTTAGGCTGATATTCCCTTCAGAAATACTTTCTAATCAACTCTCCATCCTTGGTTGCCATAAGAGATATAAAATGAGCCGGGCGTGGTGGCTCACGCCTGTAATCCCAGCACTTTGGGAGGCTGAGGCAGGTGGATCACAAGGTCAGGAGATTGAGACCATCCTGCTTACACAGTGAAACCCTGTCTCTACTAAAAATACAAAAAAAAAATAGCTGGGCGTTGTGGCGGGCGCCTGTAGTCTCAGCTACTCGGGAGGCTGAGGCAGGAGAATGGTGTGAACCAAGAATGAAATGTAGAAGGAAAATCATACAAGCTGCTTTGTTTCCCTATTTTCCACTTGATCTTAGCCAAAAGTCCGAGAAGCAATGTTTCCCTATTTTCCAAATTTTTTGTCCAGATATTGGGCAGGTAATTTCTTTCCTTTTTTCTTCTTCTTCTTTTTTTTTTTTTTGAGATGGAGTCTTGGTCTGTCGCCCAGGTTGGAGTGGAGTGGTGCCATCTCGGCTCACTGCAACTTCTGCCCCCTGGTTCAAGTGATTCTTGTGTTGTGCCTAAGCCTCCTGAGTAGCTGGGATTACAGGCCCCTGCCACCATGCCCAGCTCATTTTTATATTTTTAGTAGACACGGGGTTTCACCTTGTTGGCCAGGCTGATCTTGGTCCTGACCTCAAGTGATCTGTTCACCTCGGCCTCCCAAAGTGGTGGGATTACAGGCTTGAGCCACCATGCCCAGCTGGGCAGGTAATTTCTGATTCCCGGGCCTCCCGATGGGACACTAAGAGATAACACAACTGGCTTGACTCAATAAACAGGGACTATTTGCCAGCTAACGTTTATTGTGCATCTCTATCAACTAAGCGCCCTGCATTCTCGAACTGTTGAAATCCCACATGTATGACAACCTCTTCTGTATTTGTGTATATCAGGCATGGACTCTTATTTTCCATGGAGTTTGAGTTTGCTGACTCTCCTATTAGTACTTACACAAAGAAATGTCAGTCACCCTCTTCCTGGCCCTTCTCATCCTCTCAGGGAGCTGTCACCATAGGCAGCCTCAAATTCACAGCCTGCCTCTCGTAGCTGTTTCTGGGATTGATCCTCCTAAGCTTTGTACTTGAGTCCGTCACTCTGCATAAGAGGATGTCCTTGACTACGTTGCCACCTTTTGTTCCTTTCGTCAAATGGAAATTAGCTTTGTTATGAAATCATTGGTTGACATATAATTTACTCTTGCTGTGATCTGGTAGAAAACTGTACATTGAAAGAAAGTCTCAAATACAACAGCACTCAAGTTGGAAATGTCCTATTATTTCCCAAAGAGAAGGACAAAAAGCAAAAGGTATCAGAAAATATTGTGAACAAATGGAAGATTTTCATTAGCGTTGGATGACTAACTCAGCACTGATGGCATTCCAGTGGCTATAATTTAGCTCCACACTCAGTTGATAGTATTAAATGCTTTCCTTTGGTGCACTTTTGCGGCTGAAGCAACGGCCTCCTATGAGTTCTGTGTGCAATTTCTCTTCAAATCAGCTGGCTACCATTTTGTTCCAGTTCACAGTGCCTTTTGGCCCCAGGATACAGTGCAAGTTCAAAGGAGGCACTAAAAGTGATGTGGTTGAATGACAGTAAAGTCATTTGCAAGGTCCTCAGTTCCAGCTATGAGGTCAGCACTAGACGAGTCAACTTTTCATTCTTGGCCTGTGACTTTGAGGTTTCCTACATAGCTAGCATTTTCAATTGGTTAAATTCCTATTTATTTCATGGGTTGGTCATACATACCAACAGTGAGGGTTCTTCTTAGCACAACAGAAAGTCATTGCTGGAGGAAACATTGTGGCTCATCTAATCTAGTTGTTATTTTTTAGATTAGGACATTAAAGCCCAGGAAAAAAAAAGAAAGAAAGAAAAAAAAAAAAACAGGTCAAGTTCATATGCCTCCTTTTTTTTTTTTTCTTTAATTGAGAATTCTTGTCACAATGTCCCAACTGCCTCACATGGCAGGTATGTTTTGCGCTCTTTGTACTCCTTGCAGACGCCAGCTTGTAAGATGGTCCCACTCTGTTGGGTGCACATAGATACTTGCAGGATAAATAATCATGACTATTTATTAAGCATGAACTATTAGAAGTGTTTTTAAAACAGTATCTATAGTCCTCAGAACAACCCTACAATGTATGTACAAAACACATGTTACAGATGAAGAAACTGAGGGTGAGAAGGCTTAAATAACTGGAAAAAGATTACACAAATAATGAATCATAGAGATGGGATTTCAACTCAGATCTTTTAGCCCCAAAAGTGCATGCTTCTTTCACAATAACAGTCTCACTTGCAAACACTATAGATTTTAAGATGCAGATAATATCTATCATGAAATTAAGAAAAAAATATTAAAACAAAGTTTTTTTTAAAAAACGCAGTTAGACTTCTTAGGATTTCAGTAGAAGCAACATGATTCAATTTGTGTCTTTCTATGGACAGTTATGTGATCTGAATCCTAATACTAACTCAAGAGAGCTGAAGACTCACAGCTTGTACATAGCTTGCAACAGTCTCAACAAACAAAAATAAGCTTTACAAGTCCCAGGGCAGAAGGGTTATGAATGTTGGAGGAAGATATGAGTTCGTCTATACTTACTTGTATGGGTTGTAATTTCTTTCATTTACCTTAGAATATGAAAGTCAGAATTACAGGAGCTAAATAATTCAGGGGTCTTGAAGGCTCAGTCGTATCTCCCTCAGAGTACTTTGACAAAACGGAATAGCTCTCCAACATTAAAATTCCAGGCTTCCAACCACCTGAGGAAGAAGTGGTTCTTAGAACAAGGGCATGGTTTATTCAGAGTGATAGGCAGAATACTGGTCCCCAAAGATGTCCCCGTCCTGGAATCAGTGAATCTGTTAGGTGATATGGCAAAGGAGAATGAAGGCTGCAGGTGGAGCTAAAATTATGAATCTGATGATGCTGAAAAGGGGGATTATTCTGTACTATGTGAGTGGGTCTAATGTAGTCACAAGAGTCTGTATAAATGGAAGAAGGAGGCAAAAGAGGAGGGTCAGAGGGACCTGTGATGATGGGAGTAAGGTTGGAGTGATGTGATGAGAGTACCCAACCTGGCGTTGTTGGCTTTACCAATGGGAGAAGGGGCCATGAGCCAAGGAATGTGTGCAGCCTCTGCAAGCTGGAAAAGGCAAGGATTCTTCCCCTAAAGTCCCAGGAGAAACGTAGCTCTGTCAATGCCTTGATTTTAGGACTTCTGCTCTCCAGAGTTAAAAGATAATGAATGTGAGTTGTTTTAAGCCACTAAGGTAGGGTAAATTGTTACAGAAGCAATAGGAAGCTAATGCATCTAGCTTCCCTACTTCCTCAAAAAACTGACATTAATTATAAGAGCAGTACTGTGTTAGGATATTGGTTTGGCTGACAAAGATGAAAATAACAGTGGCTTAAATAAGATAGAGATTTACTTCTTTCATGTAAAAGTCCAAACTGATAGGTGGTGCAAAGCTCCACTTTGTTCTGTGAGGTTCCACAGGGACCCAAGTTCCTCTTATCTTCTTCTTCTGCCATTTCTCAAGGTGATAGCCTTCATCAGCATGGGTGAATGTAGTTCACTATTAGACCCTGGACTAGAATAGGTGAAGGGGGCAGAAAGGAATTTGTCCTTTTTCGTAAGGGCATGAAGGGGATAGAGATTAAGTAGGGAAATAGTAACCAGCCCCATTTCTGGAAGTCGGGGATCAGAGGTCAAATCCTGGCATTCTTAAAATTCTCCCTGCTCGGCGGGGCGCGGTGGCTCACGCCTGTAATCCCAGCACTTTGGGAGGCCAAGGCAGGCAGATCACGAGGTCAAGAGATCAAGACCATCCTGGCTAACATGGAGAAACCCCATCTGCACTAAAAATACAAAAAATTAGCCAGGTGTGGTGGCATGTGCCTGTAATTCCAGCTACTTAGGAGGCTGAGACAGGAGAATTGCTTGAACCCGGGAGGTGGAGGTTGCAGTCAGCTGAGATCGCACTCCAGTCTGGATGACAGAGTGAGACTCTGTCTCAATAAATAAATAAATAAATAAATAGATAAATAAATAAATAAAATAATCCCTGCTCCATATCTCTGGATCAAGTTGACACAGTCACCAATTAAGTGGAAGATTCTAAATTGCTGCCACTACCCTGAAAAATGTAGCCATCCACAGGAACCTAAATTGTCCCCATTAAAATGTAAGATATAGAGCTATCAGATGGCATCATATAATGCTAAATTGTGTCCAGGACTGGGAGGAATTTACATTGTACAGCCCTGTCACTTGGAATCTTAGCCAGCTCTCTGCACATGCTCACCCCTGTCATTTCATTAACTTTGCAAAAACGTGGGCCTGTATTTCACATCACTGAATTTTTTAGACGTCAATTACTGTGAAATAGCTAGCTTTTTCTGTTTTATCCCCTTTAATCATCACAACAATGCTACAAGGGAGACACATTATTATTCCTATTTAACAAATGAGGAAAGGCAGACACAGAGACATGAATAACTTGCCCAAGTTTACATAGGTAATAAGTAATGAAATGAGATTTGAATCACCAGACAGTCTGGCTCCAGTCTTTGCAAAGGGAAGAATGGATACTGGAGGAAAATTAGCAGTCTCCACCATAAGTTCTTGGACTAATGTGAGCTAAAGAAGACTGTAGTCATATGTAATTTTGCACCAAAGAAAATGTAAACACAGCCCAAAAGACCGTATACACTTGTTCAGAACTGAAAGCCAATATGAAAACTCTTCTAAGTCATTGTGCTCTCAGATAAGCCCCTGAATGACAAGGGCTTATCTGGCTATCCTTTAGCATGGGGTTAAGAAATTCATGTTGGAATTTTCCTTTCCATGCACAAGGCCAGATATCTTAATCAGTTAATTTTTTCTACATAACAAACGATGCCAAAACTTAATAGCTTAAACAATAGCCATCTATTAGCTCCTAACATTGTGGATTACCAGCTTGGGTTGGGCTCAGCTGGCTGGTTGTTTGCTGACCTTAGCTGGGCTCACTTTACATGTCTGTGGTCTGCTACCATTCAGCTTGTAGGCTGTGTTTCTGCAATATGGGTTGCCATAGGCCAGCAACAGGAATGAAGGGACTACATTCATGACATCACTCATCCAGTAGGCCAGCTTGGGCTGAGTCACATGGTGCAGGAAGGTTCCAAGTACAACAATAGGACAAGTTCCAGTGGACATGTGCTTCCCCAGTTTCTGCTTACATCCCATTTTCTACTGTTCCATTGGCCAAAGAAGGTCACACAGACAACCCAGACATAGGGATGGAGGAAGACTTCACCTATGGATGGGAGGAGCTACAAAGCTATGTGCAAGGGTATGGATAACAGGGAGGAGAATACTTGATGACCATTTGCACAATCCACTGTAATATTATAAGTAAAAATAACTTTGGCCCAAGAAAAAGGAGTGTTTCTCAGCAATATTTCATCTTGAAGGTGAGTTTTATCAATCTGAAATACAAATTGCCTCTTAAAATACAATTAAAAGCATTTGTCCCTAAATAACCACCACATGGAAGAAGAAAAGCAGAGAGAATGCCTGCAATATCATTATAGTGAGAAGAACTGGGTTCCCATTAACAATGGAAAGTTGAGATACTCTTGAAATAATGAATGATGATAACTGGATCAAGATCTCTATTCTTTATTTTTCCCCATTTAACATATAGATCCACTATTAAAATCTCAGGGTCACAACCATACATTCTGAAAATGCACTTCAATGGCAGGGCTACCTGGCAAGGGTGGTGATGCTGCTGGCCTCTTCCAGGTTCAGACTGCAGCAATCCTGTCTGGTACAACTTGCCAGCTCCATTCTAATGGCCTCACCCCAGTGGCTGGAGTCACCTGGTGTCAGAAAGGCACCCCACTGATAAAAGAAAAAATGCTTACCTGGGAACCCTGACTGCCAAACTCTGAATCTTTCAGTTAGACTGAATGAGAAAAATAATTGCCCGTCAAAACAGTTAATTACATTTGAGAAACCTTGTGTCCATCTTTCTTTTTTGACAGGAGGCCTCATATGTCTTCTTCTAGGAGGACTCTCAGCTGATGTTGTTTTTTTTTAGTCTGCATAAGCAATGGTGAAGCTTGTCACTACCCTTTAGATTTTGGGTGGTCCGGGGGGACCATCCCAAGTTTGAGGAAAGTTGGCAATGAAAAAAGGAGCATCTGATAGGAGCAGTCAGTGAAGTTCTTGGGTGAGTGAAGTTTTATTTATTTACATACCATTCTCCTCCCCATGAAAAGGAGATTTCAGGTGGCCTCCAAAAATATACATATAACAGAATTTTACAAGTAAATTAGAATCAACGGAAAATAGGGCAGAAAGAATTGCTCTTGCAGTGAGCTGAGATCCGGCCACTGCACTCCAGCCTGGGCGGCAGAGCAAGACTCCGTCTCAAAAAAAAAAAAAAAAAAGAATTGCTAAAGTGAAACACTAATTGGGTACCAGGTTTTTTTTTTTTTTTTTTTGAGACGGGTCACATCAGGAATATATAATGTCAGAGAAGAAAGATTTCTTTTCCTCTTCCATTGTTAGGTTCATGGCTATAACAAAAGACAGATTAACAATAGAAAAGCATACAAATGTATTGAAGTTTTTCATGATAGTGAAACCTTCAGAAATGAAGATCCAAAGAAACAGGTGAACTTGTCTATTTTTATATTTATTTTGAAAAAGAATGAACGGTTGTGAAGAAGTATAACTGGACAAAGGAGATGACCTAATGAGGATAACTGGGGACAACTTAGCAAGGCCTCTTTGTTCCGACTCATCTCTGGCCCTGTGTCTTCACAAATAAGGATGTTCCTTTTCTCTGGGTATAGGAAGGCACTTCTCAAATGAGGGTTTTCTGACCCGCTTCAGGGGAGAAGGGCAGAAGAAAGTCGAAGAGTGACCTTCCTGGGTTTTATGACGTCCATCAGGGAAGAAGGGCTGAGGGACCATGAGAGAGACTTTCCTGCTTCCGCTGTTTCCTCAAATGCCAAGGTGCCATATTCTGGGGTAGCATGTCCTGAACCCCATCAATAACCTACTTCATGAGTCCCAGTGTTCACGAGATAAAATTTAGCCAATTTCTCTGGAGAAGAGCATTTCCTCTTACAACTAGGCTTTGAGATATTCTCCAGAGTCCACATAGTGAAGATACCTGTAATACTATGAACTGGTGTCTCACCAACCTCCTGTTGTAAAAACTGGGTGACCAGCTTCATAGGTTAGGAAGCTCCAAGGGTTGAGCTTCCTCAGCCCAGTTACCTAATGAGGTCCAGAAAGACAAGGCCCTGTGAGTCTGGATATGCCAGTCCATTTCTTTCATTGCCAGCACAGAAAGATCATCAGTAAGGGTTCAGTTGCCCTCTGGATTTCTGAAGGGTTTTTAGAAATGTGCTACGAATTCTTTTAAGGGAACCTAAAACTGGATTCTCCTTTAGAAAAGAGACATTTACATGGAGGCCATACCCAAGCATATGCCACAGGGCTGGTAAAGACACCTGGGAGGCTGCCCCATCTAGGCCTAGCTGGGACTGGGGCATGTGCCTTCCCAGGCTCACACAGACAGGGAGGTATGCCCAGCCAACCCGGATGAGATCTGGACCAGATTTCTGAAAGTTGAACTCACAGGACTACTTGGGAAACAGAGAGAGAATAGGTGAAGTGACTGCAGAAGCGTTCTGAGCCCCTGATACCTCCATATTTCTAATTCTTACGGAGGCAGAGAGCATGCTGTTCAGGCGCAGATGCTGGAGTTGGACACACCCCCATGTCAGTGTGAAAGGAAAATAAAATTCCAGGACCCCAAACTCAATACACCAAAGGGAAAAGGAAAGTTTGGAAGCTGAGTCACACACAAAAAAACTGTGTTTTCTTCCTAAATAGACAGCGACAAGATAAAAGGACACATGTCTCTCCAGGTGGCCTCCCTCACCTTGACAGTGTGAATTAACAGCTTATCTCCATGGGCATGGGACAAGAGGAGACTGGAAATCATCTCCCACACCACCCTCTCCGAGACAAATTCGTATTTAACTTCTGCTTCTGCTCTGTTTACTTTATCCTATGTAAAGTACAGATTTACTGAGCACGAGACAAATGCATAATTGACTATTTCTCTACCCTCTCCTTCTTACATACGACACGCAGAGTCAGTGAGCACTAATAGAAATCTCACAAGAATGTGACCATCCTCTCCCTCTTTTTTGTCTTTCCTCCTTTCATCTCCTGCCAGCTTTTTACCCTTTAAATATTAAAGCCCTGAAACTCCTCTTTGGAAAAAATGCAAGGTGTGTGTGGCCTGTGTCTCCATTTCCTGGGCACATTCTCAACCCTGGCAAAATGAACCTCTAAATTGATTGAGACTCACCTAAGTCATTTTCTTCAGGGTACACCAGCATTACCACTGGTGGGCTGAGTGGCACTGAACAAGTGACATAACCTATCTGACATAACGTATGTTGCCCTAGACTCCTTATGATGGCAGGGGTGGCCCATCTGGGGTGGCTGCTGTGAAGACGCTGGTTGCAATGGGGGAGGCATGGCTAGGGCTGCATACTCCGTGGAGCCGTCCAGAGCCAGCAACAGGCGGGAGCCACGCCCTCTTCTGAATTGAAGGGGTGGGAGCACCACCCTCCTGGGCATAGCTGCAGTCTCCCAGCTGCGGCTGTGGACCTGGGCATCCCTGTGCTCTGGGGGGCCCAGGAAGGCCCCCCGCTCCCGCAGGCTTGGAAGTGCCTGCTCTTGCTGCCTGACCTCTCCCTGCTCCCGGAAGCCACTCCAATTTTGGAGCAAAGTTGTGGCTGAGCCTGGGTGCTGTCACCACTGACTAGGTGTGTGTGCACTTGGGGTAGTGCTGACACACCGGCTCCCGGCTGCCTCGGCTCCCTCTGGACTTGGGCACTGGGGAGCACAGAAGGGAGGCCGAGGGGGTGCTGAGGGTGGTTTGGGGTGGGCCTGCAGACACTCCTCAGCATGAACAGCCTGGGCACCATGGGTGACATGTAGATGGTGGCAGGAGGCAGACAGGTTTCTGGGCAGAAAAGGGCAGGTCTGTGGTGAAGCCCACCTTCCACCAGGGAGGGTCTGAAGCCGGGGAGCTGGGTTGCCAGTTCCAAGTGGAGTCCACAGCCAGGAATGAAAACCTCTGGTGCTTTTTCTGGGCCACCCATAGACCAATCAGCATGCACTTTCTCCCTTCTGAACCCATAGAAACCCTTGGACTCAGCTGGACTCAGTCAGACTCAGGGAGATGTCAGGACAATCTGCCTGCAGGTAGGAGCTACCCACTGTGGATCTCCTCTCTGCTGATCTGCTGAGGGCCACACACTCATCAGGACGACTTGCCTAAGGACAGGAGCTACCTACTCCAGGTCTCCTCTGCTGAGGGCTGCACACTTGTCGGGATGAGCTGCCTGTAGATAGGAGCTACCCACTTTGGGTCACCTGACAGCTGTACTGTCACTTAATAAAGCACCTCTTCACCTTGCTCATACTACAGTTGTCTGCACACCTCATTCTTCCTGGATGTCAGACAAGAACTCATGACCCATTGAATGGCGGGACTGAGGGAGCTGTAATGCAACAACACAACAGGGCTGAAACACATCCCCGGCTCACCTTGTTGTGGGCAGAAAGGAGAGAAGGAGAGAAGAGCTGCAGCCCTTTGGGGAACCCAGACCTAGGAGCTCCCCAAATCAGGGCTGTAATACCCTCTTTGAGGCTCAGCAGTTCCTGGCATCTCCAAGCTTGTGGGCACCACTCTGTTCCCCAGTGCCTGCAGTGGAGATCACTTGTGGTACACCTGGTCCAGCTGCAGCCTCTCAGGGAGTTGGTACCCATGCGGGCACCTGCACCTGGAGCTGCCTTCCCTACCACAGCCAGCATGCCTGGCTGTGCACAGTGGCCAGACCCTGTGATCACTCACTCACGCACCCCTCACAGCACTGCACCGCCTGGCTCACCCTTGGCAGGCATGGGATCTGGGCTGGTAGAATGAGCCAGGTGCAGCCTGCCAGACCAAGTGGGCAGAACGAGTCCAGTGGGCCCTAGCAAAACTTGGGGAAAGGTGTCACCAGCCACAGAGGTTTCTGGTTGGAAAGGCAACACCTAAAAGATCCTATGACACTTACATGATAAAGAGCTATGCAATTGCTAAGTACATGGTTGCAAGTTACAGAGCATTCAACTAACCCAAGCTTAACTAAAAAGGAAGATATTCATCTCATACAACTAGGCGTCTGGGGGTCTAAAGTCCAGGGCTGGTAAAATGGCTCAGCAGAAGGCTCAAGGACTCAGGTTCTTTCTAAATTCCTTTTCTAAAGAACTTTCATTCTCATGCTGCTCCTCTGGGCTTTGTGTCTGAGTTCCAGGCAGGAAGAAGGCAAACAAGACCAAGTGTTCTGAATAAGGCTTTGTTATTTTCTCCAGAGGAGAAGAAACTTCAGCTTGTATCTCATTGGTCAGAGTCTGTCACATGGTCATCCACAGTTGCAAGGAAGGATGGGAAGGCTGCTTTCCTTGCTCCTCCATTATGGTAGAGGAAGGCAAGGGAATGGGCCATGGCATGTGAGCAGCCATTCCGCACTGCATATTCCAAGCCAGGAACAGCATTTCTGTCAAAGCCCTTTTGAGGAGTGTCTTTGAAGCATTTAGTCCAGTACCTGGAACACAGAAAGTACCAAAATGTTGCTGTTATTCATGCCACAGGGCAGACCACCCAAAAACACGGTCTTGGCTAGCTGGACCTAGGGATTTGTCAACTAAATGTACCAGATTTTCAAAGTCAGTCACAATTTAAGTCATTCATTGTCTGAATATGCATTAGATAATGAGCCGTGATTTAGGGTTCAGAAAATCTGATCAACATACCAAGAAATAGTTCTGGTGGCAAGAGTTGAAGTAAAAGTTGTTTGATACGGTTTTCAGGGAATCAACATATAAGCCCGGGAAATGGAAGAAATAGATCCATGAGGTATTTCTATACAGAAATGCAGCAACATAATAACTGTGCTCTGAAAAATAAAACAGAATTTAAATCTCTTGGGGAAATCTAGGCTTTATGGAATGACTAGGGTGTTTCCCCCCCCCCCAGTAAAAATTATAGAGAGGAAAAAGGATTTTCTTACAGAACTTAATATTAATTTACAGGAGCTAGGATTCGGAGCTCTGCCCTTCCCCACCCCCTTCCAGCCTGTAGGAGACTGAATCCTATGCCCCAGGGCACACATAGTAGGAGCCACTTACAATGCAGCCCCTGAGGGATTAGGGTGCTGACCACAATTATTTCTGGAAACCCAGCCAGGGGTGAAATTCCTGGAGCTGCCTCCCTGAGGTCTAGCCCACCCCATTTAGTGGTTGGAAAGCAAGAAGGAAGCAGGGCTAGGTAACGTTTCTATCACCCATCTACAAATAGTGTGAGCTGCCAGCCTTGCTGTGCATAGTACATGAACTTCAAAGGAGAGGACACAGGCCGCAGAAACTGGCACCGAGGCTTGGCGTTCTGGGAATCTCGGTGTGAAGGCGAAGTCGCTGCTAAACTTAGAAATTTGATCTATTTCCTTATTTGTGACAGTGTCCTTTTTAGTTCCCTGTGGAATTCCAGGTCTGCCCTGCTAATTCTAGAAAGCTAAGGGAGGGCTAGGAGGAGGCCATATAATTGATACATAATGCACAGGTACTAATTAAAGATCAAACTCACAGGATGGTAAGGGATATCTCATTGTATGGGCCAGCCAAGTGTCACAGTCCAAGGCTTCAGCAAAGTGGGAGAGCCCTTTTCAAGTGCTCTGACCTAGAATCTGCTCTCTTTCCGTCAAATGCCAGAGCAGGCCATGTCATTTTCTCAACTGTTAAAACTATGCAAAGAGAAAGAATGCACAGAAAGAAAGCAGGAAGCCAAGTCCTGGTAATAAGCACCTGCAGCTTTCACTTTAGGGAGATGCGCCAAGAAAGGCAAATCCTCTTAAATGCCAAGATTGCACTGACTTTACACTGCTAATTTAGGAATAGAAGTCACCAGCGTCTGCCCTTCCTAGGGTCCTTCAAGCCCACTTAGCCCATCCAGGCATTATAATCTGCAGGCCTCTAACGGTGAAGTAGGGGCTGCAACATGTCACTTAAAAACACCACAGCCCCCACACCCCTCTCTCTGGAAAATATAGGAAAATATCATTTCAGTGCCTACTTGCACAGACAGGTTTATCCCAGAGAACACAGAGGAGATTCACTGGGACACACACCTGGGATGAGGAGAAATAGAATCTTGAAAGGACTGGACTGGACTTTCTCACATCTTCCTTGAGGTCTCGGTGATTCCTTAGCAAGAGGGGAAGGCTGAGCCTGCTAGCTGTCTTTGTCTGTTTTAGCCTGGCCTATATGGCTACCCATCTAACTGCCCAACAGGTTCACTCTGCCTGCTGCCTAGACAGAGTCAATTCATCAAGACAGAGTAACTGCAATAGAGACAGAGTCATTCACACAGAACTGGCTGTATGGGAGATGGGAGTTTTATTATTACTCAAATCCGTCTCCCTGAGCATTCGGGGATTGGCAGTTTTGAGAATACCTTGGCGGGTAGGGAGCAAGTCCGTGAGTAAGGAGTGCTGATTGGTCAGGTCAGAGATGAAATCATAGGTAGTCGAAGCTGTCTTACACTGAATCAGTTCCTGGGAGGGGCCCACAAAATCAGATGAACCCGTTTATTGACCTGGGTGGTGTCAGCTGAGCCACCAAGTGCAGGGTCTGCAAAGTATCTCACGCACGGATCTGAGGCTTTACCATAGTGATGTTATCCCCAGGAACAATTTGAGAAGGACCAGAATCTTGTAGCCTCCAGCTGCGTAAGTCCTGAACCATAATCTTTTGGCTAATTTGTTAGTCCTATAAAGGCAGTTTAGTCCCCAGCCAGGAAGGGAGTTTGTTTTGGGAAAGGGCTGTTATCTTCTTTGTTTCACACTATAAACTATGAACTAAGTTCCTCCCAAAGTTAGTTGAGTCTACACCCGGGAATGAATAAGGACAGCTTGGAGGTTAGAAGCAAGATGGAGTTGGTCAGGTCAGATCTCTTCCACTGTCTCAGATATAATTTTGCAATGGTGGTTTCACGCAGAGTAAAGACTTCATTTTCTCCTATCCCATGCAGCGTAGTGTGGTTATGTGATTGGATTTTAGCCAATGGGCTATAGCAAGAGTAGTGGGAAACTTCTGGAAAGGGTCCTTAAAATGCTGGGGTACCAGTGTAAAGAGTCCAACTCTGTAAAATATTTGAAGAGATTTATTCTGAGCCACATGTGAGGACCATGACCCATGACACAGCCCCAGGAGGTCGTGAGAACATGTGCCCAAGGTGGTTGGTTTACAGCTTGATTGTACCATTTAAGGGAACAGAAGTTACAGGCAAACATCAGTCGATACATGTAAGGTGTACATTGGCTCGAAATGGGAAGGGGGTTGATGGGGTGGGGGAAACTTCCTGGTCGTAGATGGATCTAAAGATTTTCTGATTGGCAATTGGTTGGAAGAGTTAAGTTATTATCTAAAGATCTGGAAGCAATAGAAAGGAGTGTCTAGGTTAAGATAAGAGGGTGTGGAGATCAAGGTTCTTTTTTTTCTTTTTCTTTTTTTTTTTTTTGGAGACAGAGTCTTGCTCTGTCACCCCGGCTGGAGTGCAGTGGCATGATCTCGGCTCACTGCAACCTCTGCCTCCTGGGTTCACGCCATTCTCCCGCCTCAGTCTCCCGAGTAGCTGGGACTACAGGCACCCACTACTATGCCTGGCTAATTTTTTATGTTTTTAGTAGAGACAGGGTTTCACTGTGTTAGCCAGGATGGTCTCGATCTCCTGACCTTTTGTGATCCACCTCAGCCTCCCAGAGTGCTGGGGTTACAGGTGTGAGCCACCGTGCCTGACCGATCAAGGTTCTTATGATGCAGCCTCCAGGTAGCAGGCTTCAGTGCTCTTATCAGATCTAAAAGGTGCCAGACTCTTGGTTAATTCTCTCCTGGATCAGGGAAGAGACCTGGAAAGGGAAGGAGATTCTCTACAGAATGTACATTTTCTTCACAAGAGACAGCTTTCCAAGGCCATTGCAAAATATGTCAAAGAAATATATTT
The DNA here is from genome assembly GCF_000951035.1 of Colobus angolensis palliatus. Taxonomy (NCBI): domain Eukaryota; kingdom Metazoa; phylum Chordata; class Mammalia; order Primates; family Cercopithecidae; genus Colobus; species Colobus angolensis. The sequence goes on from NW_012114577.1 coordinate 921,336, forward strand.
GGGGTAAAATACTCTGATTTCTTTCAGGACCTGTTTCTATCTGTCATATGATATTATACTAGAGTTAGGTTGGAATTTGCTATCTTATTGCCACAAACAGTCTGTTTTGTCAGTCTTACATCTTTTAAATGATAATGCTGCTCAGTTCCGCCTTAATTCCAAAGGGAGGAGAGTACAATGATGCATGTCTGACTCCCACTGCCCATCATGGCCTGAACTACTTTTTCAGGTTTATTTTGGAATACCCTTAGCTGAGAGGGGGATCCATCAGTTGGTTGGTGGGCTTAGAATGTTACTTTTGGTTTACAGGGGCATTACCTTATTCTCCTGTCCTTGTTCTTGCTGTCTGAAGTGAGCTGGTCATGTGATGACTGGAGCTGGAGCAGCCACATTGGACCATGCAGTGGCTTTGGGATCAAGGCCCAGAGTTGATAAAATGGCAAAATAGAACAAGTCTGGGTCCCTGAGGATTTTAGGAAGTAGAGGAAATATGCCAGATCTGGACTGTCTATTTTCAGGTTTAAGTGAGAGAGAGAGAAAAAAATTTCTGACTTATTTAAGTTATTTTTATTTGGAGTTTTGCTGTACTTGTCCTTACTACTATAGAAGGAGGCAGGCTTTATTCTAAAATCATGTTGTGATTTATTGTGTGTGCCCAGACATCTACATAGAAGTATATAAGTAATAGCTTGAGAGCTTCTGTAATTTAAACCTCTAAAACCATAATAAAATGAATGACTGAACTCACTATACGTAGTCCTAAAATATGCATGCTGATATTAATATTATATTATACTAGAGTAAGCTACATATATTTTAGTCCATGATGAGATATCCTACATTCCTGGCCATTTTGCTCTTTTTATAGAATATCAAGGTATCAAGCTCCTTCAGAAGTTGATAAGAAGTGGGGTGTGACCTGGACGTAGCCACTGTGGAAAGGATCCCACTGCCCCGCCCTGGGGACAGTGGCAGGTAAGGACTGTACTCTGTCTCTCTGGGCACTGCCCTGCTGGGAGACCATGCTTCCTCAGCTACATGGGATCACTTGGATGTCAGTGTGCCCCAGGTGCTTGATGGCACTTATGACTAGCTGCACCAGCTTTGAATGTCCTCCTTCCACATTTATGGGGTAAGTAAAATTAGGACTCTCCGTCTGTATTCAAAGCTCTGGTGTCAGGCTTTTTGATACTTGCTTTCAAACCCATTCTTGACTGATAAATCTCTTCTAGTAGAATCCCATTGTATTGAGGCTAATGACTTCTCACTGGGCATAAGTTTCCCTGAAAACCCAGGCCCATTAGTGCCTCTGTTTCAGCCCCAGCACCTGTGCAGTATCTGCACAGACCAGCTCTTGCATGTTGTGTGCTGAGTGAGTTTATATTGCAGTTAACAGTGGCAGTGAGGAGAGCTGAGTCATTCCACCACATCATTCTGTTAGCACACAAAGCCCATGAGTGAGCATGGACCCAGGCAGCAGACTTCAGCCCTTCTCCTGCAATCCAGCAGATTAGCTTCAAAACACATTCTAAAACTTCTTCCTTCTTCTTTTTCTCCTTTCTCCCTAGTCTCAAGATGAAACCTTGAAGCAAATTACAGAAAGCTTTTTCCCTTAGTTTTAAAACATAGCCTTGAAATTTACTTTGGAATTCCCCTCTCTTCCCTTTCCCACCATACACTCTATTACCCCATGCACATTTATCTAACTGTATGCTTGTTAAACTCATACCTTGCACATAACTATATGCTTGTTAAGAAATTCCAGGGGCAATTGAAACAAATTAGGTGTAAAAGCCCCATTGTGGAATTCTCCCCCACTTGAAGATTAGACACTCTAACGGCTGTCCATTGTTGAGATGGCGCCAGCCTATGCTCCAGGTGGACCATAACTCAAGATAGACATTGAAACAAGACATACATCCCCTACACCCCCACACAACTCCTGCATGCCTCCCATATCAAAGTTCCCATTTTAAACCCCTGCACTCAACCCAGGCTTTTGAAGTGGTTCCTTTAGAGCATGAGCCTTGGCCATTTCGCTACTCCCAGTGCTAGCTTTGGAACTAAAGTCACCTTCCTTTCACTGCACTTCATCCTTGTTGCTGGCTTTCGAAACAGCGAGCAGGCTCGCCTGTGCTCAGTTCTGTCATGAGTCTTCATTTGAATCGGAGGAAGCTGAATTTGGAAACCACTGATCTCAATGACAGAATGGATATTCCTATTTCCAAGTCAAATGGTCATAATTCGCCTATTAGTAGATACTACTGGTTGCAAACAGAACACAAATTTTCTCTTCCTTCCTTGCAGTCAGAGCCTCAATTGTGCTCAGGTGTCTATCCATTCCCTGCTCAGCCTCCTGCCTCAGGAGGTGCAGATTCCACCACTAGCTCCAAAGAAGAGCCAGTTGGGTGTGAGGACAATGATGTCATTTCCTGTTGCCAGGGTTGATTCAGGAGTGGACATGTGACCCAGCCTCAACAATAAGAAATGAGATAAAGATATCCAGGGGTTTCTGTCTCTTAAGAAAGCACTTCCAGCAGAGACCGTAGCTCTTTTTCACCAGCTCTTGGTCTAGATATGATGTCTGGAATAGCTGCAGCCATATAGCTACTGGCTCAAGGGCCACAGACAGGAGAAAGGGATATACTTTTCATATAATTGGGCTGCTAAATCAAGTAATCTGTGAAGTAAAAATAAAATTTGAAGCCCCCCAAATGACCAAATGGACTATCTCCTAGTCAAGAGAACTCCAGAGTAACCTTGAAAAATGAGTTCTCTACCATGGCGGATGGAGGCTCAGACACACCTTGTTATACCCACTCCCTTACTAACCACAATTAGGCTTTCTTCTCCAAGGGCTGGACAGAAACAAGCCCTTTCCAAAGACTCCACCACTGATACTGACAAACTGCCAGATGCTACCTCTCCTTTTTTGACTGATAAGAGACCACTGGCCAGGGAATGGTTCTGGCTAGTCTATGAAGAATGCACCACAGTACATGTTTTTGTGCTCTCTGCTTCGCTTTTTGACATCAGAGGGCCAATTCCTCCCTCGGGTCATGTTAGTGCTGCTGTTTTTTGTATCTAGGACCCATGAAGGGGCATGAAACTCAACTGCTCACGTGCATGTTTCTCCTTTCATAGATATTCATGACTCTTCCTAGAGCTTATGAAATACATATATTTGGGCACCCCACTCAGCATAAATTTCTGTTCCCTTTGTCCCTTCCTCACAGTGTCAGGCTGGACCGTGCTGGCCTGGCCGGAGGCTCCACTTCCCAGCCTGTCAGGGTGGCCACCCTGCAGGCTGCAGCCATTTATGAGAAATACATTTCCTAATTTATGAACATCATCATTTTTCAGTTCACAGGTCCTTAAGCACCCTTCCTGCACATACACACCTGCTCAGGATTAGAAAATATAGTTATCACAGAAGGGCTACTTTTCCGTCTTGAACACCTGTGCTTGTCAAAGACCCTCTAACATCTCAAAGCTCTTTTCACATTGTGCCTCCTCCACCAGTGGGGCCCATCACAATCTCTCTCTCCCTCATAGAGCTCTCTTTTCCCTTAAAATTTGTATCCCTGCTTATGGTCATTTGCACACACATGAATCTTCCCTTCCTCACTGTGAAATGCTGGGAATTAAGGACTTGTCAATCACCTCCACATTTCCACCCAACATCTGTCCCAGGCGTGGCAGATTCTTGCAGATTCTTGCAGAGGCGATGAAAACTCAGTGCAGAATGGCACAAGGTGTGTGTGCGGGAACTGCATACCACCTGTGCTTGTTGACAGGGTTTTGCTTTGCCATGGTGAAGTCCCAAGTTAACATCCAACCAATTCTCACTAAAGCAGCCATGGAGAGGTATGATGGAGTTGTTCTATTCAGTGTTATTACACCTCCAATACCTCGCACTCCTGAGTAAAGACAATTTCACTAGGGGATTTCGGGGTCAGGGTTTCTTCTTCTTTGTTAATGTCACATTATTTGCATTTCAGGAATCTGCATTTGAATGGATAAAAACCACAATTTAATTTGGAACAAACCTGGATGGAAGAAACATACTAAGGAAAAAAAATGAACAAGAAGTAAGGGGGTGGGAAAAGAATCATCCTGTGGAAAATTTAGTCACAGATTGGATTTTCTTTTTTCTGGTACTTTAATTTGCTCCTTCCTTGCTTTCGTTATTTGACTTAAAAATCAGCAAAAACCTTTAACTGGTAATAATAGTGCCTACAAGTTAAGTATTTCCTTTTAACAGTATCAATCATAATGTCAGCTACATTGTAGCTATTTTATTAGCAAATTAAGTAATTTCCAATCAATCAAAATGAATTTCTTTTCCAACAGCTATTTTATTATCTTCGTATGTTTTCTTTGCAGAGCTTCTAAAAAGTTTTTGCCCCTAATCAAAGAGATTAATGTATATTTTCTCCTCTCTCTTTCTTTCTCTCCCTTCCCCTTGCTCTATTACTGAAAAGAAACATTCTCAAATGCCTTAACCTTTGGGTCTCAATAATGAATAAAAGGATATATTATATATTATCAAGAATAGCCTTTTCTAAAAATGTAATTTGGACACTGTTTCATGTTTTCTGGATGGTAGCCAGCAGTGGTAAGTAGGTTCCGATATGGATCACATCTCTATAGTCTATTTTTTTTAAATGGTGCTTTTTAAGTCTCTGACTAAATTTGTCATAGAGGTTTTAATGTAGGAAGCAGTTAGAGTTTTATTTTTCTTTAAAATATAAAGTGAAGCCTTCTACCCTGCAAAATAACCAACCAGGAGCAAAATGGGGAGAAGTCATCCGACTTTATTTTTCTTTCCCTCCTTTTTTTTTTTTGCATCAAAGGCACTGGCCCTCCAAGCACAATGACAGGCTACTTTGACTGTTCCTGACACCCAGGTGACCTGGGCATGCATTGGTTGAGTGGTAAAGTGCAAGAGAGAATATCAGTGATAGTTGCTTCTCCCAGGGACATTTACTTGTGCTGCATAAAAAATGTGATGGTGCTGGGTGGGGCCACCTGCTGTTAGCTAAGACTCTGGGCTAGAAGTGTGGGGCCCATGGCACTACGTGAAAACTTGCCAACTTGGGTTATTGAGTTGAATGAAGTCTTCCTCTAAAGACACGCCTTGACAGCACGGGACAGAAGGAAAGAAATCTGCCATCTGTTAATTCATAAAGTAGACAGCAGCAATTTGCAAAGGGCATTAGCAAGAAGGGAACTTTTTGGAAATTACCAAGTGGTAAAGACTCAACCCATACAGACTTGGTTTTCAGGAAAGTGAGAAGCAAAGAAACAGTCCTGAAGGAGGAGGGCCCGCGGCAATTTTAGGCTTCCCAGGGCTGGTAGACACACAGAGAGACCCTTCCCTTCCTCACTCTCAGCTCTTGTCCTTATTCTGTATTTCCCTGAGAAAAAAAGAAGCATCAGAAGAAGTCCCGCAAATCCCACTATGAAATCCCCCACTTCGCCTGCCTCTCTGTTTCCAGGACAACATCCTTCAATCTTTCCTGTCATTGGCTTCTGCCTCCCTAGAGAATAAATGGGCAGCAAGAGCTCTCTTCCTAACAGCTATGACAGTACAACGATAATAGCAAAACCTTCTCGATCCTGCCACCTCTTCTCACTGCTGTGTCTTTTCTTTGCTTCCCTCACCTACATTTCTGAGGTGGTAGTTATGACTGACAGCTGCCCATTCCACTGCATCTCCTCCCATCGTTCCATAAACCCGCCCTGACTAGGCCTTCATTCTCCCGGTCTTCTCAGTCTGCCCTTGTCCAGATACCCAGATCCGTGCATTGCTAAATCCAGGGGTCAGTGTCCCAGTCTTAATGACTGCTGCCTCCTCAAAAGACTTTCTTCTCTGGGCCTCTAGGACACCTGCTGTTTTGGTCTCTGTGCCATTGTGAAGTGTATATTTGGTCTCTGGCCTACTTCATGGCATATGAATCCTAAAATCCCTGGAGTCTCCAAAGCAATATCTTTTTGTATGCTCCTGAGTTGACTAATGGCTGGCGGCTCCTCGGTAGCTTCAGGTTGGGTGTTGGTCACCTGAAAGACCACAGCAGGATTAGATGGGTGACTCAGCTGCACCCCAACCTGGGCTTTCCATAAGCATTGGAAATGGGGGGCAGGCTTGTGGACAGATCCCTCAACCCGTGGGATCTGATGCTACCTCCAGGTATACATCGTCAGAATGGAGTTGGATTGGTGGACAACATGCTGATAACTGCTGCAGAATTGATTGCACGCTTGCTGTAGGAAGGAATCCTCACATATTGGGTCGCAGAAGTCTTCTGTGTTGATTATTTTTGAGTAAGAGAATAGACAAAACACTTCAAGTGTGTTTTTTCACACTCGGCATCTCTATCATACTTGATGGGCTACTGCTTCTCAGTCTCTGTCTCATTTGCGGGCTTCTCTTCCTCTTTCTAGTTTCCAAACAGTAGCTTCTTAGGAGGTCTTTGATCTTTCCATGTTCACCCCCATCCCACGACTTTAAAGACATCTACAGTAGGAAGACTTCCATACTAATGTCTAGACCTGCCTTCCGAAATGCACGCTCATGCACTTGACATATCCTCTGACATTCTATAGACTCTCAAATTTTGCATGTCCAGAGCCGAACTCTCCATTTTTACCACAGACATGTTCTCTGCACAGTTCTTCACATCTCGGTTCTCGTATCAACTTCATTCTTTCTAGTTGCTCATGTAAAAAATGAAAATATTCTAGAGTCCATATTCCACATCCCAACCATCAGCAAATCCTTTCCACTCTGCTTCAAAATCTACCCAGAATCCAGTCACTCCCACTCCCTCTGGCCTGCATTGCTTCAGTGGACTTTCAACCAGTCTCCCTTAGTCCATCCTTGTCCCTACCCCCTCCACTCCCGAGAGTGGTTCTTGTTCTCAGCCAATGCTAGCTGGAGAGCTGGGATATGTTGTGGCTGGATTTAATGAGGGTGACACGGGGAAATGGAAGGGACACTGTCCCAGCGAATTCCTGACTGTTAGACCAAAAGGAAAGCCACTTCCATAGTGACATTTCCTGCAACAAATAGCTCAAATTCTAGTTCCTTCCTTCTCTCCCATTTGTGAGTCTCTGACCTGGCAAAGGAAAGTTACTGAAAATGTATCTGTTCTCTCCTGTCTCCTTTTATGTGAGCCTAAAGATTTGAACAGTGAGCCATCCAGATACAGGCTGGGGCTGACATAGGTGCAGACCTCCCTTCAGAAGGAAGACCAAACAGAAAACCACCAGATCTGCTAAACAATAATGTGGTTAACGCTAAGAAGCACATTCCTAGCAGTTAGAACAAAGGTCTCCTAAAACACTACTTATTATAAAAAAAAAAAAAAATGAACAATTTGGAAATTGTCAAATTGAGGTCCTCAAGATGATTGAGGAGAACTTGACATCTACAAATCTACCAACACAAATTTATAAACTTTCTTAAACCATTATGAGATTTTGCAGTTTTTTTTTTTTGTTGTTAAGCTCATCAGCTATTGTTAGTGTATTTTATGTGTGGCCCAAGACGATTCTACTTCTTCCAGTATGGCCCAGAGAAGCCAAAAGACTGGACACCCCTGCTCTAGAGGGACTGTCCCTCCAGGTTAACTAAGTCCTAAAGATGGTAAACAGCTTGCCTGTGAACACACCCTTCATATGTACATCAACCAATACAAAGCCCACACTCAGGCCACTATCCATCCACCGCCCTAGTACCCCAGGACAAGACATCAGACACAGAGGACATTTCCTATGCCCTAGAGCCTGCTGAAATTTTTCAAGCTAGTAAAGCCTAAGCCTTTTTGTTCTGCCTCATCCATTCCTTCCTGCAGAAATAATAATAAAAGCTCTGGCACACAGTTCCCCCGTCTCCCTCGTCCTCCTGATCCACCCTGGTGCTTCCCCATGGTGTGTGGTGTGTCCCTCCTCCTGGGAACTGTGAATAACAAACTGTCTTTTCAATGGCAAAGTCTTACCCGAATCTGTTGGCATCACTATACTTCAAACTTTGTCTCAATACACTATATTTTAAAGCAAACGCATTCACACAAAATATATTTAGAAACTGAATAGTAAAATATAAGCAATATAGAGAATCCTAGAAGATAAGAGAGTAGATGTTAGAAATAATAATTGGAAGAAAGTTTAGACAGTAGTGTCAGTTTGAGCACCAGAGAAAATTTTTTTAAAGAGGTCAGTATTTAATCGTAGCTGGGAGAAGAATTTGAATTTCAAGAATAAACTCAAAATAATGTAGATGTTCAGATAGAAATGCCTACAGAAATATAGAGAATAAAAAAACTACCTACCAAAGAACGAACGGACTTCTCTTCAGCATCCTGGTCCAAAACAGTGAACTGACAATGGAATACTGTATCCAGCCAAAGTGTCACTTATGTGTGATGTTAACTGAAAGACATTCTCAAACTATGCAAGAGCCGAGAAAGTACATCACCTTCAAGTTCTCCTTAAAACGGTCATCTCTTTCTATACATTGGCCAATTGATGAGTAAATTTAAATGACCTAAAAAAGAGAGAGAGAACTATGTCAAACATAATATAGGTTGGGCATCCCTTATCCTAGATGCTTGGGACCAGAAGTCTTTCGGACTTTGGATTTTTTTTTCAAATTTTGGAATATTTGCATTATACTTACTGGTTGAGCATCTTTAATCTGAAAATCTGAAATCTGAAATGCTACAATAATATTTCCTTTGGGCATCATGTTGGTACTCAAAAAGTTTCAGATTTGGGAGCATTTTGGATTTCGGACTCTCAGATTAAGGAGATTCAACCTATGCTACTGAAAGTGAATTATTAAACCCAACCAATTCCTTTTATTGTGTTGTAATTGATGTAAACATCAAACAATCATTGAAAGAGATGCTGCAAAGCAGCCTAAAATTTTATATAATTTTGATTGATTGTATTATATTCCTCAGATTAAATTCAGATAAATAGAGTGAAAGACAGGGCAGAGAATGCGGCTAAACCCAGAAAAGGACTATCCATATCCAAGTAGCTCTGCCCAGATAGTAAGGTCATGTAGTAAATGGCTGCAGTGGCCCCATTCCTGGGTGCATGGTAGCAGGGGTGGGAGGACAGTAGTTACCAGTTTAGGGAAGAGAGACACCTCAAAAATAACAACTGCATGAACCGAGATTGCACCACTGCACTCCAGCCTGGGCAACAAAGCAAGACCCCATCTCACACACACACACACACACAAACACACAAAATAAAAAGTTAAAAATAGCCGGGCATGGTGGCTCATCCCTATAATCCCAAAACTTTAAAAGCTAGTTTCTGACATACTTCTTGAGTGTCACCACTAGTAGAATAAGAGTAGAATGAATAGTTTCTAAATTTCTAGGCATAAAAATGCTCAGTTGTTTCTCAGGAACCTTTTGTTGACTTCAGAATTACCGAATTTAGGAACCTTTCCGAGTATTGTTAAATGACCGCCTGACCCATGAGGCCACTTTGGGACTCTGACTGTCGTGATTCCAGTACCCAGAATGGACAAAACCAGGTAAGCAGCACCCCTTGCAAAGTGTTGTTTTAACAAGATTTATTCCTATCGGGGTCTGCTACAGATGATTGGGCCCAGGACTAATACAAGTACATGGGCTTTTTCTGATCCTGTGTGGCAGACATTTCCCAGCTTTCTGGAAATTACAACATCCTGTTGTTTATTTGATTCCCTAACTTCCTCTCCAATTCCCTCCACCCAAATTAAATATGGTTTATTTATTTAGTTTTTAATGGATGGGAATTTAAATTGTTATTGTTCTGGAAATTTTTAGAGACTTTCACAATATCCTCTTACATAATGTGAGTTATTACTGGGTGCTGAGAATCATAGCTTTAAGGCAATGTTCAAAAGAAAGAATGGATGCAGAGCCAGGAGGGGGAAAAAATAAATCAACAGTGAAGGAGTGTGACATGGGATCAGGAAAGGTAGAAATCAACAGATAACTTAATTAGTAAAAGACAATGGAACTCCCAAATGTCCCCCAACAAAACCTAGGTGGGGTTGGATTTTTATATTCACATAATTGCCAGGGGGATTGACTTTGCTCAGTTCCTTAATTCAAAGAGAAATATTTTTGAACACACACTTGCAATGGTATAGGCAATTTGGTAACTATCAAAGAAAAAATAAAGATCAATAAAAGAATGTTGATTCCCTTGAGGAACTTTCTTATAGATTGTATGAGGGAAAATGAATGGGAAACTGAATCAGAGAATAATAAACAACTGTGTTCATGAAGATGGGACCAGAACTCAGGCCCCAGTAACGCCTGTAGACTCTTTTGACCAAATTAGGCTCCTTCTCTTGTTATCAATGTTATTGGGTGTCAGAAGAACAGCTGCCCTGTTAATTACCCTTGTTTTGCCAAACAGCTTGGGAATCTCATTAAAAAGAATCTCTCAAGGGATGAGCACAGAATACCCAAGGGAGGCCCTGTTGATGTATCCACATTTATTTAGAAAAGAACTTGATTAAAAGGTGTTGATATTTATAAATTGATATGTTATATATTAAATTTTTTATTTATTAATTTATATTCTACATTTTTTATTTTATTTTAAATTTAAAATTGTATTTTAAATTTATATATAAATATAAAAATATTATATATTAAACCAGACAATATTAGATATTATATGGTTATGTTAGAAATGCTTGTTACTCGGTGCCATAAAGAAGTAGCAGTTGAACATAAATTTAATTTCCTCAGCAAGGCCATTTTTACTTTCTGCAGAAAGGGTACACTCGCCAGCAGTTTTGCCGCTTTGTTCGAGAGGACACTGAGCAAAGGAGACAGGGTCATTTATAACTTGACGCGTTCACCTTACTGCTGTGTCCGGTTTCCATTAACCGGAACGGGACCTCACACTCTGTATTTGTCCCGACTGGCTGGCAACTTAGAACTTTTTAAAGGAAGCAAAGGCAGAGGAGAACAAGGGAAGGAAGAAGTAACTTGTGGAATGCCGAGAAAGGTAAAAACACCTTCAAATTAGGAAGAGGAACAGGCTATGACCTAATGCTTGCTTGGACCAGTAAAAGCCTCCAGGGCAAATATTTAGACTAAACTGTGGGAGCTAAGAACATAAAGTACGTTGATTTCTTTATCACGGCTAGCAGATATCTAAGAATGTTAGCACAGGTCTTTGAATAGATTTTGCTTCTAAGAGAAGGTGCTGTTTATTCCTAATTAGATGGGGAGGAAAGTCTTTGAAGAAGAACATCTGCTTTACTTTTTTACAGTTATATATTATATAGTTATAATATTGACAGTTTATAAATGTCTTGTTTGTGAAAGTGACTATAACTTGAACTTTTTTTTTTTTAAAGAGGATGTGAAAGTTGTATGGATTTTTTTGTTATCTTCACTTTACTGCATAGGAAACAATCTTCCTCATTATTTAAAATGACATGGGTGTCGGTGTTGTAGATCTTTGGGTTTTTTCTTCAGGTTTAATTTCAGTTAACAAAATTTAAAACATGATATTCCCTTGCAGACATTGTTGTACACCAATATGTATGGTTTCTTCTCTTTTTAAAATGTTTTTGACCGTCACGTCGCGGTCGTCAGTGAGAGTTTATAATACTGACAATGTGCTGCATATCTTGTCTCAGTAAGTTTTAAGCAACATTTAAAAATATTAAAGCATGTTACTTGACCTAATTTTTTAACTTTTGAGTCGTTCCATTAAATGGAGCGTTTCATACATTTTAAGTATTTTATACTTGCAGTTGTTAAGAGTTAAAAGGTAGTTGGATTTGTCGCAGACAATGAGTTAAGGCATCCTTTCACATTTTTCCTGACTTTAAAATTAAGGATTCTCAGGGCCCCCTGTAGAGCAGTGAAAATAAGACCTCATGTGTGTATCTGTGTGTGTGTGTGAGCACGTGTTTGTGTGGAGGAGAATGGGTGTTCCACTTGGGTGAGAGGATTGGCTGTGAGCTTCAGACCAGGAAATGTGTCATCTTGCCAAGCACCTGACTGAGTGTACTGGAGTGAAGGTCTTGAACAGAAACTTCTTTTTATGTTATTATTCACTACAAAGCTAAAATGGCCAAATACATACTGTGAAAATTGGTTTCTTTTAACAAAAGATCAGATTCCTCCTTCAGCTGTATGCATTTTTAAATAAAATCATATTGAACTAAAAAAAATGTGTTGATATTGAGCATACAGCTAAGGCAGGTAAAGGAAAAGTAAATATTTAGGAAGATGAAAGTAAAGGGAAATATGAATTCTCACCATCTCCTAGCTCATAGCCTTACATCCTATAAGAAGATGACACTGGCAGGGTGGGAAGGGGAGGGGAGTTTAGAGCTGGGTTTCAAGGCTGCTCTTACATTTCCTTTAGCAGGGGCACAGCACTCAGCACAATGTCTGCCCAATATCTGGGGCTCAAAAATGTTGCATGGCTGGATGGCTGCCTGGATGGACGGGCATGATGGCCTTCTGCTAGTTGGTTCAAATGTAGGTTAGTAAGTAGATAGCCACCTTCCCAGGAAGAATTCTGTAGCCTGAGTTCTCCAGTCAGCCATTTGCCAAATAGAATAAAAGATTCCCTTAAGGAAAAGACCGTAACGCAGGCTCTCTTATGTAGATTCTTACCTGAGTCTTAGGCTACTTCAAGTTCACTTTCTATGCCAATGATTCCTTCTGGTAGAAAGGAGCACTTTTGTGATCAAGGGCTCAAGTTTCTTGATCAATGAACAGAGCCCTTCCAGACTTCCTCCCAACTTGCTGTATCTCTGCCTACATTTGCCACTCTTTCTTGCTACAGCTACTGCCTAAGACTACAACAAAGTAAACTTTCCCAGTAATCTCTCCAATCTAGCACAACCAAGATCACTTTTGTGTATCTCTTCCATAGGCATATGCCTGAAGTAATTATACTAGTAGTGCTTGTACCTGCTTGTACCTAGCATTTATATTTTTCAAAGTTATAACTGCTCCTAGTTTAAAATATCAAATCATTCTAGAAAGAAAAATAGCAGTCTCCTGCCATGCTCCTCTCCCTCACAATTCTCACTTCTGACTGGCAACATTTTTAACTTTAGCTGTTCCTTACACTGCTGTTTCTTGATAGTTTTAATAGTTTAGAAATCATTGCCATTTACTATTTTAAAAATGGTTTCACACTCTTACTTCCCATATCTCTCAACATGTTTTTCTTTCCACACTCATATTCCCTTCTACTCAATTAGGTTGCACAGTGATCTTTACATTTAATGTTTATATTATGACCCCATAAATATTTGTGGCTGAGCTATTTATTGAACCCTGATTATATTTTCTTTCTTGGACAAATCGCATTTTTCTGGATATAATATGTGTCTCTGCTGGAGGCATACCTCTCTCTCAATACTTTAGCAGAGAAAACCTACCAGCTTCTTTCTTATCGATGGAGACCTCCCTCCTGCACCCTTCTGCCACCTTGCCCTGTATGGAGAGATTGCCCTCTGAGCCTGTTGTACATCTTCTGAGCTCTCTCACATCATCCTGGAGATGGCTTCCCTCTCTCTCTTGTTGGAGCCCCTCGTATATAAGTTAATGCCTTTCTAGTTTTGCTCCTATGTTTTCAAAGAGTACAAACAGTAGCTTCTTGAGAAAGCATGTGTGGGAGAGTTTTTCTTTTTGTTTTTCAGTATCATGCATATCTAAAAAACTCTTTACTGCAGAGGCCAGACCATGAGGCCAGTTCCATCAAGCCCGCCCTGGGCCAGCAGGAAGATGAGCAAGACTGAGAGGAGCTTTGATTCAAACTGGAAGAGACCTGGGAGGTGCAGGACTTGAGGAAGAAACTAGACATGTGAGAGCTGTGGCCCTGCAGACGGGAGAGGGGGTACAAGTGGAGGCCACTCTAGTGGGTGATTTCCTTCAGATTAAGACAGGTAGTATGTATGTGGGGCAGGAGGAGAAGGGCATGGATGGGATCAGTAAAGAGGAAGACCTCCAGCCAAGGATGTAATTTTCTGAAGAAACCAGCCCAAGGTAGGAGGGTATGAGCATGATGAAGTACATGTGGACAAAGACAAAGCAGAGGAAAGGGCTCCTGGACCACAGGAACAGAAAAGCAAATGGAAGAGTGCAGAGGACTGTCTCTATGAACTTTCAGAAAACACACGTTTGCTCTTCAAAGAAGGCCAAGGAGAGGCTTCCCGCCTGATGCTGGGTGCATCCCAAGGTGGATGTCTGCCCTGGTGCTAAAATAGAATGCATTGCCACTGAGGAAGCTAAAGCCTGGTTGTTAGCAGGGTATCAGAATAAGAAGAAAGACATTGAGACATCCTGTGTGCACCAACATGGTTGTGATTATATGTGATACCACCCATTTGATCCCAAGGGCTCGATGCCCTCATAGGGAGAAACAAAGAAGAGTCCAAGGCCTGG
>NW_012114577.1:936487-963295 GCF_000951035.1 Colobus angolensis palliatus
ATATATATATATATATATTTTGTATATGTATTACATACTGTGTTATTATAATGAAGCAAGCCAGAGGAAAGAAAGTGTTATTAAGAAAATCACAAGGAAAAGAAGATATATTTACTATGGATTAAGTGGAAATGGATCATTACAAAGTTGTCTTCACATTGAATAGGCTGAGGAGGAGGAAGAAGATAAAGAGTTGGTCTTGCTGTCTTAGGAGTAGCAGAGGAGGAAGAGGTGAGGGAGGTGGAAAGGGAGGCAGGAGAGGCAGGCATACTTGTAACTTTTATTTTTAAAAATCCACATTTAAGGGCCAGGCGTGGTGGTTCATGTCTGTAATCCCAGCACTTTGGGAGGCCAAGGTGGGCGGATCCCGAGGCCAGGAGTTCAAGACCAGCCTGGCCAACATAGTGAAACCCTATCTCTACCAAAAATACAAAAATTACCTGGGCGTGGTGGTGCATGCCTGTAATCCCAGCTACTTGGGAGGCTGAGGCAGGAGAATCGCTAGAACCCAGCAGGCGGAGGTTGCAGTGAGCCAAGACCATGCCACTGCACTCCAGCCTGGGCAACAGAGCGAGACTTCATCTCAAAAAAAAAAATCCATATTTAAATAGGCTTGAGCAGTTCAAACCCATGTTGTTCAAGGGTCAACTGTATGTGTGTGTTTATGTGTGTGTACACACATGGTACCACTCTCTTTTAACTTACTGTAGTCTATAATAATTTATGATAACCAGCAGTGAAAATCATCCCACTTTGTTCTTCTCTAAGATTTCCTTGACTATTATTTGCCATTTGCATTTTCATACAGATTTTACAATCACCTTGCAAAACTTCACAAAATTCTACTGGAATGTTGACCAGAATTGCATTGAATCTAGAGATTAATTTGAAAAGAAAGTTCACATATTTACAAAACTGGGTCTTCTACTTCTTGAACTTGGTTTATTTCTGCATTTATTTATATTATAATTAACTTCTCTTAATGTGTATGCTATGATTTGAATATAGTTTATTTGGCCTCACCAAGTCTCATGTTGAAATTTGATCCCCAGTGTTGGAGGTGGGGCCTAGGTGACAGGTGTTTGGGTCATTGGGGTGGATCCTTCATGAATGACTTGGTGCCACTATAGCAGGAGTGAGTTCTCACTCAGTTGCTGTGACAACTGATTGTTAAAAAGAACCTGGTATCTCTTTTCTCCCTCTCTTCTGCCCTGTCTCTCCAAGTAATGGGTGGCTCCCCTTCACATTGCTCCAAGAGTGGCAGCTCCCTGAGGCCCTCATCAGAGGCAGATGCTGACATCATGCTTCTTGTACAGACTGCAGAACAGTGAGGCCAATAAACCTCTTTTGTTTGTAAATTACTCAGTCTCAAGTATTCCTTTGTAGCAACACAAATGAGCTAAGACAATATGTTTTTTCCTTGATAAAAGTTACGTAAATCTATCATTAAATTTATTCCTTTGTATGTGATGCTTTGATACTGTTATAAATGATATCTTTTTAAAGTTTTTCTTTTCAGTTTAATTGTTTACTTCAGTTATATAGAACTACAGTTGATTTTTTGTCTGTGTGTGTATGTGTTATTTGTTTTCGATTAAAGTTATTTAAGGTCTTTCAGGTGCATCTCCATTACTCTGGGTGTGTGCAATTGATTTCGTATCCAGTGGCCTTGCTAAATTCTCTTTCAATTCTAACATTTTAGTGAAAATTACCTTTGGATTTCCTACATGCATTATCGTGTTCCTTGTGAGCAATGACATGTTTGTTTCTTCCCAATCTCTAAACCTTTATTTACTTTATCCTTATTCTTTTGCACTGCCTAGGACATCCAGTGCCCCACTGGCACCTTTTTCCACCCCATCACAGTCCAGTTTATCAACTAAAGGCAAACATTAGGAAGAGCATTTCCAGGAAAGGAGTGGGAAAGGGTTTCTTTCTAAGGCTGAGAGCAGAGCTGGCCTAACCTACACAGTTCAGGCTTTCTGTGGATAATATCTCTAAAGAAAAGATCTAGGGAAAGATTTGAGTTTTCAAATAGCACTTACCTCTGGAAAATCAAAACCATAAGGAAATTATCTCCAACAAAGAATCTGAAGAGACAACAGACAGCTCCCCTTTGCCCCAGCTGGACCATGTGTGGAGCTTTAACTCCTTTCCTTGTTCTATCTCCTTTCTTACTGAATGTACCTTAGGGACAATGGTACAACACAATTGTTACGGACTGAATGGTGTCTCCTTTTAAAATTTATATGTTGGAGTCCTAACCCTCAGTGCCTTAAAATGTGAGCTTATCAGAAAATGGGGTTGTTGTAGACATCATTAGTTCAGAGGAGGTTATTAGGGTGAGCCCTAATCAAATATAACTGGTGTCCTTATAAAAAGGTGGAAATTTGGACACAGAGACACACACAGGTGCAAAGAGAAGACCATGTGAAAATGAGGACAGAGATCAGAGTGATGCATCTACAAGCCAAAAGATGACAAAAATTGCCAGAAAACCAGCAGAAGCCAGGAGAGAAACATGGAACAAATTCTTCCCCACAGCCCTCAGAAGGACTCAATCCTGCCAACACATTGATTCTGGACTTCCAGCCTCCTCCATGCCCAAAGCAGCTGCCACAAATGGGTCTCTTTCCTTCTGCACTTCATGGGAGTGGTCCAAGCAGCCACAGTCATTTCATCAGAGAGTTGGTTTGAGTTGAAATCTCATTGTCATCTCTTCCTTAATGAGTATATAAAATTTTTTTTAGCAGAAGATTTGAATAAATTTCATAGCTCATCTTTAAAAAGAATCATTAAAGCCCTATGAACTAAGATGTCCTTTTCACTAATAGATTAAGATTGAGGCTCCAAAAGATGGGTAGCTGTTTTTGTCTGTACAAAAGCCTTGCAGCCTCTAGCAGTTTTCCCAGCACATAGTAGGTTTCAAAATTATTGACAGAATAAATGAGCAGAATTAGTCTTACCAAATAGAGCTAATGATGACAGTAATCAATGATAGGTCCAGCCTTACTCATGGATAGCATAGATGGTCATGGGCATGATGTACGTGTGAGTTCTCCCGAGTTCCAATGAAACAACATTTCTTGTATATTGGGAAGAAAAAAATATGTCATTACTCCAAAGGGACATGATAATGCATGTGGCAAATCCAAAGATAATGTGTGTGGTGTGTGTGTGCGTGTATCATATATATATCTCTATATATCATATATGTACATAAATATATATATCCAGAGAGAGAGAGAGAGAGATTTATTTTAAGGAATTGCTGCACTGACAGATGTTTTTGCCATCTTGGGATTTCTTTCTGTTATTTTAAGAAAAACTCAATGAGCTTGATTTTGAAAGCTGCTGCCTTGGCCATGTTAGTGTTTGAGGCTCAAAGTGTTGAAACTTCCTATAAATAGTATCCTCAGCAATGGGTCATCGCCATGTGTATTGCTCCAACATTATGTTGGCATACATTTGAATGAAAGATTGATATTGTTGACTACAGTTGCTTGTATGATTTGTATTTGTAGTTGGCCTCCTTTTATATTTTTTTGTGAATGGTTGAAATGTTGTTTCATTGGAAGAGAAAAAGAAAGGAGAAAATACTCATTACCAGACTCAATATGATGACTCACGTTCGCATTCCCTAATGGGCTGCCTAACATGAGAAAGGGGAGAAGGAGATATGTTTCTTGTCACAAGGTTTCTATTTCATGATTGAAGCTATTTATCTTTTGAGGGAAAAAAGAAAGATTTCTAATGTTTCCAATAAAGTTGCCTGTATTAATCTATTTGAGCTTCCATAATAAAATGTCATAGATTGAGTGCCTTAAACAACAGACATTTATTTTGCATAGTTCTGGAGGCTGAAAATCTATGATCAAAATCTAGCATTGTTTGGTTTCTGGTGAGGGCTCTCTTCCTGGCTTCTAGATTGCCACCTTCTCATGGTGTCCTTAGATGGTCTTTCCTTTGAGTGTACTTGGAGAGAGAGATCTTTCTCTTCCTCTCATAAGGCCACCGATCTTGTGTGATTAGAGACCTACCCTTGTGACCTCATTTAACCTTAATTACCTCCTAAAGGCCCTATCTCAAACTACAATCACATTAGGGTGAAGGTTTCAATATTTTGGGGGGATATAATTCAGTCCATGGCAGTGTCAATTACATTACAAAATAATACTGTTTCTCAAAGGCATAAGAAACTAGCAAGGGAGAATTATTATGTATTCACAGAGTTGAAGGAAAAGAGGGGTGATGTGGTAAAAATCGACAATTACTTGCCACTTACCTCTCTCTCTCTTGTTTTTTAGAGACAGGGTCTTATCCTGTCACCCAGGATAGAGGGCAGTGGCACCAACATATTTCACTCAAGCCTCAACCTCCTGCTTCAGCCTCCCACGTAGCTGGGAGTACATATGTGTGCACCACCATGACTTGCTAATTTTTTTTAAGAAATTTTTGTAGAGACAGGGTCTCACTATGTTGCCTAAGCTAGTCATAAACTTCTGGACTCAAGCAATCCTCCTGGCTTAGTCAGCCTCCCAAAGTGCTGCAATTACAGGCATGAGCCACTGCATCTGGCCTACTTTTCCTGCAATAAAATCCAGGCACAGTTTTAGGGTGTCTTTCTGGGTATAAAATATTGTGGTAAAATCTTTAGATTAATGACTTAATTTTTCAGGAAGTAAGAAGCATTTTAAGACAATGTACCACACATCTCACACTATGCTATGTGAAGGTTAAAAATGTAGCAAAAAATATGGACCCTTACTTTAAGAATTTAGAATTTTACTGGCAATATTGAGGTATGAGTTTGCTAATTCTCAAAGGAATCTTATATGTGTCTATTCAGGAACAGTAATTTGATTATTTTGAATAAATGTGCCTGATGACAGTACATTAGTCAATTTTCATGCTGCTGATAAAGACATACCAAGACTGGGAAGAAAAAGAGGTTTAATTGGACTTATAGTTCCACATGGTTGGGGAGGCCTCAGAATCATGGTGGGAGGTGAAAGGCACTTCTTACATGGTGGTGGCAAGAGAAAATGAGGAAGATGCAAAAGCAGAAAGCCCTGATAAACCCATCAGATCTTGTGAAACTTATTCACTATCATGAGAATAGCATGGGAAAGACTGGCCCCCATAATTCAATTATCTCCCTCTGGGTACCCCCCAACAACACATGGGAATTCTGGGAGATACAATTCTAGTTGAGATTTGGGTGGGGACACAGCAAAACCATATCACTTAGTAAAGTAAACAGTTTGATTTTCAAAAATTTCCTGTTTTGATTGGTTACAGGCTTAGTTGACCAAATGAATTCATCTTTTGGCACAATGATGGCAAAATCTGTCAGTCCAGTGATTGGTCACGCATTCTATTTGCACTGTATGCAAGCATATTAGCTATTCTTTCTTGAAAAATCAGTGTCTTTCTTGGCAATAAGAGGATGATGGGAGAACTTTTATTTCGAATAACGCCATGTTTAAGCACTCGACAAATCTTGGGTCAAATTCATTCTCCCCGCCTGGAAGGCTGAACCAGGAAGTAGAGCCCAGCAATGTTGAATACTCATTAACTCTTCCAGATCACTCTTCTGGTCCCATTCAGTTAATTGCTACTTCAGATCCTCGGCTTCTAGAGAGATCCTGACTCACTCTCACTCAGCTTTAATCATCCTCTGAAAGTGGACTGTGGGTCGGGAGCAAGGGTGAGTAAGGACATGTCAGCGCTCCTCTCAACCCAAGGGATACTAGGTGCAGCTGAGTTGGTAGCTCACATCCCTGCTGTAGTTGTAAAGGGAGGGAAGATGGCACTTTATCGTGAACTTGCGGTAGAGGTGAAGGACTGCTCTTCCAAAAGAGGGGCAGCTGCTAATGACGAGATCAGATTCTGTGACACTGTTGTCACTTTGCTAAGTCAGGAACAGATATAGTATTATGCATCGATGTGGTTAGCACTTGCCAGAAACCAACCCAAGGGTGTGCTATCTTGCTTTCTTTTTCTTTGTCTTTTGGGCTAAGTTACATCTATCATTTCAGTCTCTGGAAGCTGGCGGTCTTAAGCAAAGCCGTGTTTACTTCCTAAACTGTTCAACAAATCAAAACCCTGTTCAGAAAGGCAGGAGGAGCCAGGTGCTGTGTGGCAAACTCTGCCTTCACTGCCTGGCCGGACTCAGAAGCCCTCCAGTGCACTGCAGCAAAGAAGACTTTGATCTCAAAGTCATTTTCATCTTGATCTCATCTATAGGCCCTGAAGACTCTTCCTGGGTGTCTGTCAATGCAAGGAGTGGGCCGTGGCATTTGTTGCAACCAACTGAAAACTGACCACAAATCACCATCTTCCATGTTGATGGGGACTATTTGTTTAATGGCATTGCTTAGGCCATTAAAAGACCCCTCTGGAATCAGGAAGGGGTGAAGATTTGAAACATTTTCATCCTTGGTTCAAGACAATAGAATTTGGAGATGCCTTTACCCCAGTGATGTAGATATCCAGAGTATCCAGGGTGAGAGGTCACAGAGTCATCCGCCTGACTGAGTCTGCATGAGTAAAGATAGAGAGGATGAGACTGAAAATTCTTCTGCTTCATTCATTTCTGTATTTCTGGGCCATGCCCTGCAACAATTGCAAAGATGAACTGCAGTGAATTGCAGCGACCTAACATTTCTGTGACATCTGATTATGTTGTACCTGAATGTCCCAGAGACCACACCGCTCAAGGGAAATGTATATTTGGAAAATATCTTGGGAAGGTCTTTAAGCCAGAAAATAAAAGTGGACTTTTCGGAGCTAGCAAAGATCCACTTTCGAACCTGATGAAGCCTCTCTGGTGATTTATAATGCATTGACAGTATTCCCCAGATAATTATTAGAGCCTTCCATTACCACCCAATGAATAGAGGCCATCTCACTGGGAAGTCGGTGAGAGTGAAATTTGCTAAGAATTTACTAGCCCAGAGAAATGCATGAGAGAGAAGTGCCAGATGAGACATCTGGAAGAGACCACTGCTGATTCTACAGATGCAAAATCACATGCAGTCAGGGTAGCTACTTACCTGGGACCACACAGCTAACCGTGGCAATGCAGGACTAGCGTTCACGTCTCTGAACACCCAGCTTTGTGTTTAAAGACTGCACTGACCACTAGGAAGAACAGGTCTGGTTAATGCACCATTGGCCATTCTGACAATGCTTTACTAACTACCTGAGATAGACCAAGACTTCCTTCAGCAGTCAGGAAGTCAGAAGAGCAAGGAAGCAATTTGGCTCTACAGGGTGGAGACAAAATGCCTTATTTTCAATAGGCTGCTACGTTCTCCATTTAACAAGAGCCAAAGAAAAAGTTCATACCGAAAGCACCTTATAAATAAACTTCATCCTTTATACAGACATCTGCACTTCTTCAGTGGGGGCTGCAGGCCATTAGGGCCATGTGCTTGTCACTAGGCTTGCAGCAGATGTTTGTTGCTACTTTAAGATCTCCCTGTGATGTGGTTATTGTTTAATTATCCTGTATGGAGAGTTTTGTTCAAATTAAACAGGAAGGCTTAAATGGGAACCAGGGTGCAATGTCCTCCTGTGCATTTGTTATAGTGGCACATCAAAGCTCTAAGAAAGGGGCTTGGGGTTTCTTCAAGCTCACCAGAGGCCCCCAAAGCACTATGCCATGGTGAGTGAGAGAAGCTGTGTCTCACTTTCGTATGCATTTATGTTCAACTACATTGCAGGGTTGTTCTGTTAGCCCTATTGTGCCTTTTGTTCAAAAGGCCAGACTGCTTTGAAGTGAGCTGGCAGGGCATGATGACAGAGGGCGACTCGGGCAGGGCCCGTGGCCTGGTAAGGCAGTAGGAAAAGCTGTATTCTTCATGCCTGACCAGGTCTCCGCACTTCACATGAGCAAATGGACTCACTTTAAGAAAGGATTATTAGAAAGTCAAATGCGAGATGAAAAGCGACTGTCTATTGTGACACGTGTGCTGAGACTGAGAGAGGAATCAGTGGTAAGATCAACAAATATTTTATTAAGCACCTCCTTTGGTCAAGAAGCAAAAGACTGGGCAATGTTTGCTCTCCTGGGGGGATTATCATTATAAATCCACTCTCTTATCACCTAGGAGCTAGACAGAACATAAACATATTAGGAATTAAAGCGTGACGGTTGAAAAAATATTTCAAGAAGAGAGCAGAAGAGGGAGAGTGATTCAGTAAATGAACAGTCTGTATTTGCCATGGGCCCAGGGAGAAAGAGTCTGGTCTGGCCAGGTAAAGCTTTCCTGAAGAGGAGAAGCTTCTCTAGTGGGAAGCAGTTGGTTTGGACTTTACTGGATGGTATTAGTTTCTGTGTCACATCCTTGTCTGTGAAAAAGTAAGGCCTTATTACTCTTGTTAAGGAGTTAAGAGCCACCTGACTGCCACAGACATTAATTCCTTTGTGATGGGACCCAGTGCAAATGAAAACAACATGATTAATGATGGGATGGTCTTATTCTTAGGTGGCAGCAAGGCTCACAATTTTTCACATTCACATACGTGACTGCATGGATTTTCTAACTAATAACCTGCTGCCCACAGCAACACCTAGACAATGGATCTCCACTCACTCTTCCTTGTCACTCAGAAAAACAGCCACATGATTCTCAGGTTTAAATCCCATCAAGGTTATGATTCAGGTTCTCTTGGCTCCAGGCCTGATCCTCCTCTTTCTCTTCCAAATAATTTTCCAGGTTCACAAAAATGGACATTTATGGAGCTTTTGCCTTTTTCTCTTTTGGGAGAACCAGCAAGAACCTACCCTTTCCCAAACTTACATTCACTCATTTATTTATTTCTTTATTGAACACTACCTATGTGTCAAGCACTGTCCTAGGTGCAGGAGATTCAATAATAAAAACATTGGAATGCATAGTGAAGTGAGGGGATAGAGGGAAGCAAAGAGGTTATGATGGTGCTGTCTGTGATGTGCAGTGATAAAAGGAAGCACACAGGAGGGGGCTCTGGTTCCTGACTTGGTGTGTAAAGAAGGTATCTGTATTAGTCTGTTTTCATGCTGCTGATAAAGACATATCGGAGACGGGGCAATTTACAAAAGACAGCAGTTTAATTGGACTTACAATTCCACGTGGCTGGGGAAGCCTCACAATTGTGGTGGAAGGCAAGGAGAAGCAAGTCACGTCTTGGATGGCAGCAGGCAAAGAGAGAGAGCATGTGCAGGGGAACGCCTCTTTTTAAAACCATGAGATCTCGTGAGACTTATTCACTCTCATGAGAACAGCAGGGGAAAGACTTGCCCTCATGATTCAATTACTTCCCACCAGGTCCCTCCCACAACACGTGGGAATTCAAGATGAGATTTGGGTGGAGACATAGTCAAACCATATCAGTGTCCCAGGAGGCGATGTCAAAGCTGAACCTGAGTGAGCAGAGCAGGAGGTGGTCAGGCAAGGGTGGACAGAGCAGAGGGCGATCTGACCACACGGGCTTGCATAGGAAACACCTGGAGGCTTGGCGGTCCTGTTGTAAAAGTCCAAATGCTGTTTCAGAGGATGGAGCCAAAAATGACACCATGGAGAAGAGCAGAGGTCAGTTGCTGAAGGCCGTATGAGAACATCAAGAGTTTTGGCTCTCACGAGGGGACTGGGGCACTAACAGAGAGTTATATGTGCCTCGTTGCAACAAGCCCAGAGTGACTTGCCATTTAACACTCACTGGGCACATTCGTCTCTCTCAGCATTTTAAAGAAATGACTGCATCCCACTAAAGCCTTTGCAGACTCACAGAGGAGCAAAGGTTTTCTCATTTTACAGGTGAGGAAACTCGAGATACATGGAGGTGACAAGGCTCAAGGAGTTCATACAGGAGCCAAGAGTAAAAGGTGAACAATCAGCAAAGTTTGTGACAGGAGAGGGGAAATGTGATAAGGGCACAATTAATGTACTGTCCAAGCTGAACTAAGCTAATGCACAGCATAAATTCTTTAAATGATTTTTTAAAACCAAACTCTTCACTTGAAACTTAATCAGGAATTTACTGTGGGACATTGAAGGTCAAGGTTTTAGAGTGCCACTACAAATAGCTCTTATCCTGAGTCCCAGTGATACAGCCAGACTAGGCAGTGTGTCAAAACCAAGAGC
This sequence comes from Colobus angolensis palliatus, assembly GCF_000951035.1. Classification (NCBI taxonomy): domain Eukaryota; kingdom Metazoa; phylum Chordata; class Mammalia; order Primates; family Cercopithecidae; genus Colobus; species Colobus angolensis. Next base: position 946,621 of record NW_012114577.1, read on the forward strand.
TCCCTTTGCTATGTAGAAATGCAGGAGGGAGAGCCCAGGATCAATGACTTGAAACCGGCGACATATAGACAGTGGTCTCTCCCCTTGAGTGTACAGAGAGGTAATAACAGGACCCACCTCCTCACGTGAGGACGTGTGAGTTAATACATGTTATAGTGTATTGAGCAGAACCTGGCATATGATAAGTGCTTGATTTGTTAGCTGTTCTTTCCTGTGTGTTCCCTTAAAGATATAGGTATCCAGTTTGAGAAACATGGTGGTACAAGAGTCTTCTAACAGCACACAGCTTTTCTGTCATCTAGCAGTGCTATAATTGTGCCACGAGGCAAATGGAATCAAGCTTGACAAGGAACACGCTGTACCAAGTGTCCCTGCAATACGCAGCACTTCTTCATCCCAGCAGCCTTCACCATGCACCTTCCAAACATTCACTGGTGTTAATGTGGAAGCGCAGAGAACTGGCTTCTGGTGTGGATCCTCAGAAACAGGTGGCCAAATAAAAATGGACAGAATCTATCCCATGTGAAGAGGGAGTAAGCTGAAAGTGCAGTGTCTGGAAATTATTGTAATTTTTATTGCATTTGTAATTTCATGTTATATGTGATTTAATTAAATATACAACATTTAATAAAAGTCCCTGGGAATCCAGATATCTGAGTTACACATAAAAAGGAAGAAGAAAATATATTGTTTTACTTAAAAAGTCACCCTTTTCAGTGACTTACCTCAGATTATTATTATTATTATTATTACTGAGACAGAATCTCGCTCTGTCGCCCAGGCTGGAGTGCAGTGGTGCAATCTCGGTTCACTGTAACTTCCGCCTCCCAGGTCCAAGTGATTCTTGTGCCTCAGCCTCCTGAGTAGCTGGGATGATAGGCACATGCTACATGCCTGGCTAATTTTTATATTTTTAGTAGAGACAGGGTTTCACCATGTTGGCCAGGCTGGTCTCGAACCCCTGACCTCAAGTGATCCACCCACCTCAGCCTCCTAAAGTGCTGCGATTACAGGTGTGAGCCTCTGTGCCTGACGAACTTATGTCAGTTTAACAGGTCTGTGCTGTCTGCTCTTCATTTTCTGACTGATCCTTTGTAGCAATCTCTGAACTATCAATTCAATGAGGAATTAAGAGATAGGAGACTTCACCATTCTGTAGAAGCCTTTGGCATTTAGATGGTCTCTCCAGGCTGTAACTCACACAAAAACAACACAGATTAATTAGAAAGATGTTATAAGGGGAAACAAACAAACATACACACAAGTGTATACCACATGACATTCCCGAATAGGCAAAATGAAACTATTTTGATAAAAATCAGAACAGGGACTGTTCGGGGGGTATGTGACGAGGGATTGTCTAAGAAGGGGTAAAAGGAAACATTCCTGGGTGATAAAAATGCTGTATCAATATGCATTTGTCAAAACTAATGGAAGGGTAGGTATCTTTATTTTAATAAGTGGCTATCTCAGTAGCATTGCTATGTGGATCAACTGAGATATTGCCTGTAACGCATTAAGCATACAGCCCAATGCATAATAAACACATTTTCCCAAGCAATGTTAGAAGCATCTGGTTCCAAAATAGAAACCATAATAAGCTAAAGAGAAACAGGTATTGTAAAAGTTGCCTATCTGCTTAAAACTTCTCCCCAAATCCCAAAGACTAGAGTTATTTTGAAAGCAACTGGGCAGAGAAAAAAGAGCTTCAAAGGAAATGAATTAAGGGGAGCAGGAAGAAGGAAAATAGCCTCTCTCAAAGAGATAGGAAGAAAATAAAGATTAATTTGCTTTCTAACTTAAAATTGCATCTTTGTTTGTATAATTAAACTACCGCTTATTTGTAAAACCTAGTAGATAGGCAAAATGTGCATGTTCTGAGTTTGCAATTTAACAAAACATGTTTTAAATAAAGCAAGAAAAGCATTAATTATGTCATTGATTTTTAATTATAGGAGGAGACTGTGAGGTCATTTAGTGAAGTGTTTCAGTTTCCTAGAAAGGGCTCAAGGCTTAAAGTTCATGGGTAGCTTAAAAGTAATTTATAGCCATATAAACCTACACAGATGCCTAGATACTCTTGAACCCAGAGACCACTGGAATGATTCAAACCTTCTGGCACAGAGGAGAACTAAGTTAACCTTTATAATGTGGAAAGAAAACTTGAGAATGTTTACCTCACCCAAAAAGAACTGAGATTAGAGCAAAAGGGAAAATTTCTGCCATATTCCTTGGTGTAAAAGTGGTTTTGAAAAGTAATTTGAAATAAACTCATGGAGCTCTTTATTTCTAAACCCTGTGCAACGTCTGCCTATGTCCCTTCTTCCTACTTTTGCTTTCTTTCGTTTTTGTAGGGAGGTTTACACAAATGGGCTCCCCAAGCTATACCCAAGACTAGTCCTGGCTCTGAACCAACTACGGGTTGGTATTAATTTATTTTCTTGCCAACTAGTCCTGGGACAAAGGGTGTCATCATAGGCACATAAGGTGTTCCCTAACCCAGCCAGGCATGGATTGCATGTATAGGCAGAGCCTCTGCAAAGCAGAGTGACAGTAGCAGGCAGCAGGCAGAACAACCACACACAGCCGCCATCAATTGTAAATGAGATGGTGCCCTTTGTTTCAAATATTTGTAGGGTACACTGCTGAGCTGTAAACTTGACTTGTTCTACAAGTGGGAACTCTGTGACAAAGACAAGTCATCCTACTTACACAAAATATAATGGTTTGTAGACCCTGTGTCTGTCTTTCTTGGCCTGTCCCGGTAGTAGACTTGCTAAAATGACTATTTCTTGACACTTGATGGTTAGACACAGAGGAGGTGGTGGTGAAATGTTCTTTAGGCCAGAATGACAGTGGGAACTGTTGTGATGGAACTGGATTCCCTGAATTCACTGAGGATGATGGGATCTTGGTGGACCAGGGAGTCAAACTGAAGCTCTGAATCTCAGACGAGGACGTGTGGTAATGGGAAGCAGGGCCCAAGCAGCCACCAGAGTAGTCTGACCTGCAGTGTCTTTGGTGTTGATCGTGGTGTCCTTGAAACTGAAGTAGTTGAGCCGCTTACTGAAGTCTTCATCTGTATAGGCAAGAAAGCTTTACATCTGGGAAATAGAAGTCTAAATTGGGTCACCACAATACACCTTTGCAGCTTCTTGTCTAACTGTCAGACTCGAGTCAATTCAGGGTCTGGACTAGAGTGAGGCAAGAAGGCACCTGGGGTGCAAAACTTCAGAAGGCACCCACTCCCAGGGTCATGCAGGTACCCATAGGCAGGGTCATGCAAGTGCATCTCCTTAAGTTGGGTGCAAGAGTCCCTCTCTTATCTTACCCTAGTCCCAGGCCAAACAGAACCCTTTGAATGAAAGAGAGGCCAAGACCTCTGGAGGAAGTTCTGCTTTATGGCAGAAGTTTACACTAAATCTCCCTCCTAGCCTCCTCTGAAAGAACCTAGGGCCATTTACAAGAGTGACTGTGTTGAGGAAGGGTAAATAACCAAACCTTTCAGGGATTACTGAACACGGGCTCTAAATGGAAATTAATTCCTAGAGCAAAAACACCACTAGTAAGAAGAGGGGCTTGTGAAGGTCAGGTGGTCAATTACAATTTTGTGTAAGTCCATTTCATCATAGACTTGATCAGACCCATCCTTTGGTGAATTCCCCAGTTCGGATTGCAAAATTGGGATACGCATACTCTGCAACTGGCAAAACCCTGACATGGGTTTCCTGACCTGTGAGGTGGAGATGCTATGGTAGGAAAGACCAAGAGACAGCCGCTAAAGCTGCCTCTACATAGCAAGTAGTCAACTGACAGCAGCTACGTTCCTGGAGGAATTTTAAAGACTCGTGCCACCTAATCAAGGACTTGAAAGGTGGAAGATAGTGATTCCGACCATGTTCCATTCCACTCACCTATTTGGCCTGTACAGAAAACAGATGAATCTGTGAGAACGACAGTGATTATTGCAAATCTCATTATACCATGACTTCAACTGCAGGTATTATTCCAAGGGTATTTTTCTTGCCATATCAAATCAATACTTCCCTAGCAAGTATATACAGCCATTGATCTGACAAATGCTTTTTTCTCTACACCTGTTATCAAGGACCATACAAAGCCATTTTCTTTCAACTAGCAGGGTGAGAAACATGGCTTCACTATCCTATCTCAGAGCTATATCCACTCTCCAGTCCTGTGTCATATTTTAGTCCTTGGGGAACTTTATCAACTTTCCATTCCACAGGACATCACACTGGCCCATTACATTGGTAATATCATGCTGATTTTTCCCTGGTGAACAGAAAGCAACAACTACTTTTTTTTTTTTTTTTTTTTTTTCATATTTCTACAGGCCTTGCAAGTAGAGGAACTGACTGCCTTTCTTCTGAACTATCTTTTCAAGGAAGTTTGTATAGTGACTAGGCTTGGAGGAAAGACACAGTGTCTCCCTCCAGAGTAAAAGTTAGGCATGTGTATTGTACAGTATAATAATAATGGTGCCTGCTTCTGGAGCAAGGGGCAGATAGGCTTACTGCCCATTATAAAAGACTCAGGTTCCCAAAGCTCATGATTCTGTTCCTGTAATGGAATCCAATGTGTGTTCATGTGTCACATGATCCTCTTTGTGCTGCCCTGTAGGAAGTGGGGTCACTGTCTCTCTCTCTCTCTCTCTCCCCCAATCCTATCAGTTCTGCTTCTCAGGAGAACTCTAACTAATGCACTCATAGTAAGCCCCCGAGTAGCTGGGATTACAGGTGTGTGCCACCACACCCAGACACCCAGCTAATTTTTGTGCTTTTAGTAGAGATGGATAAAAGGACTTTTTATCTTTTTGGGGGAGGAGGGTTAGCAAGTTTGTTTCCTTTGTACAAGGAATTGTTGCATCATTCTGGGCAGAAGAATGATGTCACTATCATCGTTACTTGGAGATTCAGTTTCATTAAGTGCAGTGTATGTGGAAGCCACCTAGACACTGGGCAGGCTATGATGACTGGACTGTCTCAACCTAATGAAGGTGGAGTTACATTTTCCAGAATTCCCTCCGTTGTACTTCTGGGTTAGCTTTGGCCACAGGAAGCATCTTGTGTAAGACTTAAAGGCAGCAGTAGAGGAGCAGCTGTGTGTTTTGCCCTTGGAGAGCCAGTTCAATCCAGGGGCCTGGGGCAGCTCTGCATGTTTTTGCTGATCAATCAACCAGCTCTCTTGTTGTTGTGGGGACACCTGGACTCTTGGCTCCTCCTTCAGCTCCTCCAGGCCCCGGACCTCTGTGTGCAGCTTTGAGGCAAAGGTGCCAGCATCTCCCAAAGGCCACCCCCATCACTGAGGCAGGAGATGGTGTGAAACAGGCTCCAGTCTGTCCTTGTCCCCATTGTCTCTAACAGTTTCCCTTCCCAGCTGCAGTTTGACAGACCTTTAGGGACAGCAGGCTCCACACTGGACACAAGAAGCAAGCTGGCCCCACCAGCTCCCATAACTGTGTAAGCATGAACCTTATGATAAAAGCCTGACTCTCTCACCCAGAGAGGCTCAGTTTCTCTGATCAAACTATATCCAGCACAGAAGGCAAGACTATTAATGGAGTCATCTTTAAATAGAGAGAATTTCTTAAGAGAGGAAATGGACTTGAAGGAACCTGTGTGGCAGTGAGAGGTTTTTCAAGGCCACAGAGGCAGAGCACTGGCTAAGCTCCTTTACCTGGGCAGGCCCCTCAGCAAGAGTGAGTGAGAGCGTGTCCATGGACATGTGAGTGAGTGAAGGGCCCTTTAGACAAGAGAGCAGAAAGGCCATCTGGTTCTGAACTCAAATGCTCTCCCGACACACAATCACAGCAATCACACAATGACAGGAACTGAAGATGAAGACAGATATCATACAACTTAAACTCAGAACAAGCTACTTGAAATCGGTACCAGATCACATCACCCATGGTGATAGTTAATTGTATGTGTCAACTTGGCTGGGCCAAGGTGCTCAGATATTTAGCCAAACATTTTCCTAAATGCTTTGGTGTGGGTGTTTTTGGATGAGATTGACATTTAAATTGGTGGACTTTGAGTAAAACAGACTGCCCTTCATAATGCGAGTGGGCCTCATTCAATCAGTTGAAAGCCTGAATAGAATGAAGACTTATCTCCTTGTTCAAGAATAAATTATCTAGCCTAACGGTCTACTCTGTAGATTTTGTGCAAGCCAATTTCTTAAAGCAAATCTCTCTCTTTCTCTCTCCCCATCCTATCAGTTCTGCTTCTCAGGAGAACCCTGACTAATGCACTCATAGTAAGCTATAAATTAAATTTTGAATAATTGTTGCATCATTTTGTGAAAAGCATAGTTATATGGGATTGCACTTCTGTTTTAAATTTTAATTTGGGGTCGAGCGCAGTGGCTTACGCCTGTAATCCCAACACTTTGGGAGGTGAGATGGGTGGATCTCTTGAGGTCAGGAGTTCGAGAGGAGCCTGGCCAACATGGTGAAACCCCATCTCTATTAAAAATACAAAAATCAGTCAGGCATGGAGGAAGGCACCTATAATCCCAGCTACTCAGGAGGCTGAGGCCGGAGAATTGCTTGAACCTGGGAGGCAGAGGTTGCAGTGAACTGAGATGGCGCCATGGCACTCCAGCCTGGGCAACAGAGCAAGACTCCATCTAAAAATAAATAAATAAATAAAATATATTTTAATCTGCTAGAGGTAATTTTTCTAAAAGTACACAATATTTTATAATCCTCTTCTACTACCCTCCCTTTAGCTCACTCTGATCCAACTATACTAGCCTCCTTCCCATTCCTTAAATATACCTCAAAGACCTTGCATTTGCTATTCCTTCTGCTGGGAATACTGTTCCCTCAGATTACTGCATGACTTGCTCCCTTGCTTTCTTCAGAACTTTAGTCAACTGTATTTGCAGTGAAAGCTTTCCTCTCCTCGACTTATCTTTTTTTTTTTTTTTTTGAGACGGAGTCTCGCTCTGTCGCCCGGGCTGGAGTGCAGTGGCCGGATCTCGGCTCACTGCAAGCTCCGCCTCCCGGGTTCATGCCGTTCTCCCGCCTCAGCCTCCAGAGTAGCTGGGACTACAGGCGCCCGCCACCTCGCCCGGCTAGTTTTTTGTATTTTTTTTTAGTAGAGACGAGCCAGGATGGTCTCGATCTCCTGACCTCGTGATCTGCCCGTCTCAGCCTCCCAAAGTGCTGGGATTACAGGCTTGAGCCACCGCGCCCGGCCCCCTCGACTTATCTTAAGCAGAGTTGTGAGTGTGGTGCAGTCTGTGCATGCATATCTGTGCACGACAGAAGGCTTCCTCTCAGCTCACCCAGCATCTCCTGTGCCACATGCAGACTTTCAGCTGCTTTCCCAATTCAGTGCACAGAGCCCATGTAAAGGATTATGGCTATGCCTCTTCTTTAGTGACAGCCATTTTCAGGGCAATTACTGAGCCACAGTGGTAATGGATCTAAAGATGCCTCAATACATTTGAATTTCAGCAAAGCACTCGGTAGTCACATAGGGAAATGAAATCAAATCAAGTTATGCATTAGAACAGGCCAGAAGATGTCCTTCCTTTACCCGATATAATGCATGTGTAGGGCATGAGTGTCCTTTTTCTTGGCCATGCCTGAATCCCACAACATCATGTCTTTTTGTGTGTGTGTGCATGGGAGTGGGGGTGTATATGTGTATATTTTCAAAAGTGTTATTTATAATTTGGAAGATGCTACATACAGAAAAGATGAAATTTAACTCATTTTCCCACAATTCACCCACATGACCATTACTCTTTCTAATAACTTTCTTCTGATTATTTATATGCAACTGTTTTACATTTATTTTTATACACTTGTAATTACATTGCACATGTAATACCCTATGCTGTTTCGTGTACTCCACATTATTTCATAAGCATCTTTCCATCCTATCAATTAAACTTTTTTTCAGATTGCCAAGGACTCTAACAATACCAAGACTTGATAATTTCATACGCCCTGAGGCAGGGCTGGCTTTGGGTGAGAGTAATTCGGTGGCTCAAACAATTACAAGGAATTTGGCTCCCTTTGTCGCTCTGCTCTGGCTGAAAATGTGCTATCTGGCACAGAAAGAAGCAAACTCTGCCTCCTATTCATAAGGTGGGCAATTCCCCAAACATAGGAAAGGGTTTAGACGCTTGGCAGCTAAAATGAATGTTAAATTTGTACTATGATATTTCATAAGACTATTGTGAAATGTCGAATGAGATAATACGTGTACATGCTCAGCACAGTGTGTGGCATGTAGGATAGTGAGCCTGATAAACTTTCAGGTTTTTTGATAAAGATGATAAGAGAAGGAGAAGCTGCTACTTGAGGATGATTAAACTCTACAAGCCTCACTTGTATCTCAACACATCAGGGAGAGTCAACCAGCGCTCTTAGGCTCAGGAGCAGGTCACTGGATCAGTTTAGAAGAAATGCAGGAACAGAGGGACAAGCTAAACAATGCCGTGGTGATAGGAACACCAGAAACTGTGTGTTTGTATCTGCTGTGAAAACTGTATAAGACAAACCACTGGTTTCTTTAACAAAGAAATTGTAAGGGAAAAAAATGAGATGAAGGAGGTGTTTTATATTAAAGGGATGCAAAATGTATCAACAACTTGCAATGCATGAGCCTTAAGCAGATCTAACTCAGTGCACAAGGGTCCCAATTGCTCCATATCCTCATCAACACTTGTTATTCTCTGGGTTTTGTTTGTTTTGATAGTAACCATCCTAGTGGGTGTGAGGTATCCATAGTATTGATTTTTATACAGGTTTTACTTGTATCATTAACTAATTGTGTTATGCGCATTGACATGTTTTGATGTCATATACGTCTTTTATTACCTAAAAATGCCTAAGAAGCACTCTGTACTTAGTAGAGGTGATCAGTATGATTGTTGACACTGCAATTGTATCTGTTCAGAATGCTAGTATGTGCAGTAGACTGCTACTCTACATTTGTAATTTTTTCCCCAAAGACCTTTAACACAAAGGAGGAGTTTAAAAAATGTTCCACTGAAAAATAAACTACTGAGTTTAGAAATTCATTTAATTAGCAAGCATTAATTGAACACCTAGATGCTGGGAATTGAGTGGTGAATAAACCTGATTTAGTTCCTTTCTCATGAAGCTTTTTTCATTTTAGCAGAAGTGGAAGTCATTAAATACATTTGAACAACCCATCATTCAATTACAATCATGATAAGGTAAATGAACTAGAAGTTCAGGAGGCTACAGGAAGCTTGCTGTGGAGGCAGAAGCAGCTCCATCTTGGATGTTCATCCATCTGCCATGCCAGCTTCTGATTAACACTCATTCCAGGAATACCTCTAAGATTTCTACTTCCACCTACTCACTGTGAATGATGCTCTCAGGTCAAGACAACTTTGATGTTACTGTAAACACATACTTACCATAAATCCTGTCCTTAGGCAAATTCTTTATGCTATACAAGCCCTGGGCCTGGGGGTAACACGCAGGGATCCACCATCACATCTTGCAGCCACCTGAGACATGGTTTCTGTTCCTAAGTCCCTATTAAATGCTTCTTGATGGGAAACTGGATTTGTCAGCCTCTTCCTTTGGCTTTTCAGCTCCCTTGGCCTTTAGGGGTAGGTTTGCACAGACCTGTTCACTATGAAACACTTGGTGTGTTCTGGGGGGTCAGGAATGATAAATATATGTTAGCTAGGGGAAGATGATATGGGAGAGAGCCTTTGAAGTGGCAGAAACAGCATGTGCAAAGGTCCTGTGGCAGAGAGGAGTGTGGTCCCCTTGGGCATATGAGAATAGTTTGCATCTCCCCCATATGGAGCAGGAGCTCTAGGAAAGTCAAAGATTGGCCTAGTGCTCCCATACAACAATGCCATCACCTCTACTCTCCTGCACTAACGTTGTATGGAGACATTCTTAGCACCTTGCTAGGCTGCTTCCAAGCACGGCACCCAGGAGCCAACTATCCTTAGATCTTCAAATGTAAGGGTTCGTGGGGCAGTGAACAGGGTGAGGCACCAGTTCTCTTCTCTTCCCGGCAACACTTTATGCTGCTCTTGCCTCAGCTTGGACTCTGCTTATGAAATAAGGTGAGGGGTTAGGAGGTTGGGATCTCACAACGGGACAAGTGATTATATAAGCGACACACACTTGATTTCTCTCTCTCTATCTGTCCACACTGGGGTGATAGAAATGAAAAATCTAGAATCCCTGTTTCACTAGCAGTGCGAGGTTGTTCATGGGGGAGAACAACAGAACCTGCCCTAAAATACCACAAGTTATTTATTAGTCAGATGCAAATTAACGCTTCACATATCCACACCACAGGTTTTGAGCCCACACATGGTGTTAAGAGACGATGATGAAATTCGACCCAGGAGAAGAGTCAGTGCACACTGCCCCCTCTGGGAAGACTGATGATATAAAATAAAAGGAAAAAGAAAGGATTCCTAAAGTTCTCCCTTAATTTTCAGTCACAAAACATTTATCCCCTTGTTGGGCAGATGGAGCTGAAGCCATTCTCTTAACCAGGAATACACAAGAGGGCAAGTGAGGCCGTGTGGGGTGCCAATATTGCTGTGGGGATACACGCAGCTCATTTAAACCACAGCCCACTTTGCCCGCACTGCACTGTGCAAACAATGCTGGGGATGATGCGGTCTGACCAAGTTAAAAAGCAATTAGTTTCCCCTGCAGAGGATTTATAGGCCAAGACAACACACCTTGAATAAATACCATTGAGTTTACACCTACATCTGAAGACAGACACTTCATGATGTAGCCGATTCAGCTTCAGATCAAGGACAATGACAGGGTCCCTCCAAAGACCTGCAGCCTCACACCCAAAGTGACTTGCAGGTGAGATGGTGAGCCTGCTTGGCCCACTCGATCACAGATTGACCCCGGATTCTCCAAGTTGGCTTTCGTATGAGGACATATGTGATAGTAATTATTATTCTAGAAAGTCCTGGGGAGAATGAGATTAAAATCAGGCAGAGAGGGTCTTCCATTATTTCTGTTCTCACAGCTATTATAAGAACTATTTTAGAACTCTTATCACACCATGATATAATTCTTGTTTTCCTAGAAGAAGGAAGAGCAACCAGTGGACCATGTCTGCAGTCCTCGTGTGACCCTTCTTGTTTTGTGATATTGCACTCAATTGGTATTCTGGACAAAAGTTAAAAAGCTGCAACCATGAACGGAAGTACAGTGCAGAGGATGAGAAAAAAGATTCTGGTGCCCAAATGCCTGGGTTTGAAGCAAATATCAAACACACACATACACACACACACACACGTATACAATCACGTATTGCATAATGACGTTTTGGCCAATGACAGACTATATATACGAAGTGATTGGGGGTGGTGGCTCATGCCTATAACCCCAGCATTTTGGGAGGCTGAGATGGGAGGATCACTTGAGCCCAGGAGTTCAAGACCAGCCTAGGCAACATGGTGAGACCCTGTCTCTATTTTTTTTTTAAAGATCACCATACTGTGGTTTTAGGATATCTTTTTGTATTTAAATATGTTTAGATATACAAATACTTAACATTGTGCTATAATTGCCAGTACAGTAACATGCTGTGCAAGTTTATAGCCCAGGAGCAATAGGCTATGCCCTGTACCCTGTACCCTGTAGCCTAGCAATAGGCTATACCCTATAGTCTATTACATCCATAGGTGTAATAGGCTATCACACCTAGGTTTGTATAAATAGACTCTACCATGTTTGCACAGCAACAAAATCACCAAAGGACACATTTTTCAGAATGCATCCCTGTTGTGAAGCAATGCTTCGTGACGGTGTATGTAAATGCTTGTGCATGGATGGATGGGTGAGTGAATGGATACAGCCTGGATGGCTGTGAATAGATACATGGACAAGTCCTTTAATTTCTCTGTACCCTGGTCTCTCCATATAGAAAATGAAGTGTTGTGATGATTAAATAAGTCAATAAAAGTTATAATGCTTTTAGAACAGAGCCTGGCAGTTAGTAATCTCAATGTAAATGTTAGTTATTATCATTTGTTAAATACTTGAAAGTATTAAAAGGTGGGTGGTTAAAATGCAACACCAACTCTCTTGCTAATTCTAAAAGCGTGGGAAAATAACTCTTTCCCATGGAGCTCAACTAAAGATATTCTCTTTTTTGAATAATAAAAAAATGGCAGCTCTTGGACATTTACATTTTATTTCAAAAATGGACCTCGGGTATAAAAGGCAGTGTTGTTTTGTTTGTTTGTTTTTACTGTCTTAGCCTTCTCATTACAGCAGCTTTGATCTCTACTATTTACCACAGTATCCAGAGCAAAACAGGAGAAGGAAAGAGGGAAGGGAGGGAGGAAGGGAGGGAGGGAGGGAGGAAGGGAGGAAGGAAGGAAAGAAGGAAAGAAGGAAGGAAGGGAGGGAGGGAAGGACGGAGGAAGGAAGGAGAAAGGAAGGAATAAAAGGATGGAAAGAAAGGAGAGGGAAGGAAGCAGGGAGAAAAGGAGAGAGGGAAGAAAGGACATAGGTATATTCAATATTCAGCTCTCTTTAGATCAACTGTTGAGTATTCTTTAGATGCAGTGATTTTATTTTTTATCTCTACTCATCAGAGGCAGATTCAAACCAGAACAAGTGCCATGTTATTTTGCAAACAATAGAGTCTCCACTGATGGGATCCAAGTGGAACAAATGAATATGAACCTGAACAAAACGTAGCAGCACAGTGTCAGGATTCCTCATGACTATAAAGCCAAACAGAAGCTCTGCCAACAGGCCTCCTTTTCTCCTGTACCTCTCGGCTTGTCCATCATAGCTCACCCTTATCTTTGTTTCCTGCCATTATTTGTTATGAGGTTAACGAGACTGTCCTTCATTTTGGCTGGTTCATCAGACACTTGCAGTGACGTTGATCGACTGGCATCTGCATAGGTTTTCTGCATCTGCTCTGATAATGGGTCTGCTTTTTAAAAAGTACACACAACACAGCCAGAGAAGTGAGCTCAGAGTGTAGCCCAGGGCAAGGGACACTGACCATAGTCAGAAAGGTGTCTTTTATTTTCATTTATCTTCCAGGTCTTTATTATGAGCCAAAGCTTCCACAAAACTCCCTTTTCCCCATCCCTGTACCACAACACAGTGTGTGTGAGTGTGGAGCAACTGGTCAAATAAAGTGGGATGTATAAAAATATTTCCCAAACTTGTAAACCTCCATGCGTGTGCTTGCATGCGCACACACACATCCATACAATTATTACTCCTGTTACCTTGGAAGGCACCACACCTAATAGTAGATGCTAAGTGCGAGTTAGGTCTCACCCTTAACACCTAATAGTTCTCTGACATTTTTGGGCAGGATACTCAGTTTCTCCAAGGCTTCACTTTATTTATTTACTTATTCATTTATTTAATTTATAGAGAGGAGTTTAGGGGGCATTTCCCCTGCAAGGTTTATAAGAACTCAGCAGGTTGAAATACATACAGTGCTTCCTTCATGGGAGGTCTATTTCAAAGTGTAGTAGTTTTAAAACAGGTTCACAAATTCTTTGATAGTCATCAAGTGCCAGAGCCTGGGGCTGTGCTTGGCTTGGAAAGGTCTCCAGTGGGGGTGCAGTTGTGCAGGTGGGATATTAGGTTCTTATTGTTGCATCACCAATGTGAAATAAAGCTGTAAATAAGACCCGAAGCTCTCCAGATGACGCGGGCTTCCTGTGGCTGATAGAGACACCCACATTTATAAAACAGAACCAAATGGCCATAACAGGGTGAGAGAAGACAGGTCACACACTCCTATGTTCTTGGAAAGGCAGCTCTTGAAAAACATCCCACTTTCCACCACTGAGCCAGAACAGTCCCTGTAACCAAAGCAAGATAAACTGTGGCCCAAATGCCTCCTCCCCCAAGTCACCCAACCCTAATGTTTAGAAGAAACATCTGCCAGAGACTTCTGGTTTCAGGCTTGAAAACCACCCAATCAGGCCTCAACTATTTCCAATAATTGGAACTGAGCACATCTGAATCCTTCATTTGCATAAACAGACTTGATTGAGAACTGAGGCAGGAAGCTTTTCTGATGAAGTCGGACCCTTCCTTTGTTCTTGGAAGAGCACACTTTCACTTGAATTAAAGACTGTGCCTCCCCCAACCTGCAAGGCTTTTAAAATTATTATTATTTTTATGGAAAACGAAGCTCTCCCTTTTTCCTCTGAAGATCTCATGGTCTTTTGTTAACACAAGTTACCACTAACGTAAGAACTTAAAACTCCATCCCTTTATCAGGTCACAGTCTGAAGGTCAGAAGCACAGGTAGGTGTGGCTGGGCTTTCTGCTCAGAATGGATGAGTGTTCTCATCTGGGGGATCTAGGGGAAAATTCAGTTTCAAGCTCACCCTCATTCTCTGCTGAATTCAGGTCTCTGTGGTTGACGGACTAATGTCCTCATTTCCTTGCTGACATCAGCTGGCTCTCAGCCCAAAGGTCCATCTGCACCCTTGCCACATAGCTCTCTCTCCTTTAAGTTCGCAAAAACGTGTTGAATCTTCAGGCTTCAAATCTCTGATTTCCTCTGCTGGCACCAGCCAGAGAAAATGCCCAGATTTCATGGTCAGGTCAGGCCCACCTGGATTATCTATCTTAAAGTCAAGTTAACGTCACATAACATAATCTAATCGCAAGAGTAGGAATCTTCTATTATATTCACAGTCTTGGGAATTATGCATGGCACGTACAGATTGAAAGGCAGGAAATGTGGAATCCCATTCTAGAAGTTTGCCCAAAACAGGTAGGACTGCTGCTTCTCCCATCAGCACCCCTGGGGATGCCTTAGTGCAATTCTTTCAGCTGGTCCTCTCTCCCCTAGTCTAGCTCTCTAACTTCAGGTGACCTTTGTAAAGAGAGGTTGACGGGACAGTGTCTGTGTGCTTGATGTGGCACCACAGAATTGTGACCAGAGACTTCCCAGTGGGGCTCAGCTGCTCCAATACTTAGTATGTTGCACCAACTAATACACAGTTGTTCTTTTTTTTTTTTTAAGATGGAGTCTCACTCTAACCCCAGGCTGGAGTACAGTGGCATGATCTTGGCTCACTGCAACCTCTGCCTCCTGGGTTAAAGTGATTCTCCTGCCTCAGCCTCCTGAGTAGCTGGGATTACAGGTGTGCGCCACCACGCCAGGGAATTTTTGTTTTTAGTAGAGACTTGGTTTCACCATGTTGGCCAGGATGGTCTCAATCTCTTGACCTCGTGATCCACCTGCCTCGGCCTCCCAGAGTGCTGGGATTACAGGTGTGAGCCACCGCGCCTGGCCCAGTTATTCTTATTAGAAGGGGAACACCTGGTAGATGAGTGACCTGCCCAACTTGCTTGGTCAAGCAAAGTCTTATGCCTATCCCATGGGGACATCACCCGAGGATGACTATCGGATGGTTACCTCAATGTACCACCTATCCTTTAAAGATGGGAAAGCCGGTAGGACTTTCCTGCTGCTCTGCCCCTGCTCTTTGTCTTCCCTGACAGTCCGATGCTGTCTATGGGGATACCATTCATTTATTCATTCATGTGCAAAAGAAAATATCAGTTGAGCACCTATGATAAGCATGTGCCAGTAAATGCACAAACATTATTTCTGTAGCAGCTGGATTATTACAGTAGCATTCAGATTGGTCTTTCTGCTCCTACCCTTGCCTTTCTGTAGTCTATTTCCTGCACACATGCCTGATGATCCTTTTAAAAAATTTACATAATGCCATTCTTCTGGTTAAAACCCTCTAATGGCTTTCTAGCTCTGTTACAGTAAAAGCTAGAGTCCTCACCATGGTCTATAAGGCTGAACTATCTGGCCCCCTGCAGCTCCTCTGACCTCATCTCCTATGCATCTCTCTCTCCTACTCTGCTCCAGCCACACTGGATTGCTTGGTTCCTCCTCCGGCCACGTATTCCTACGTCATGACCTCTGCATATGCCAATCTAGACCGCAATCCCCATGACACTGTCAGGACTTACTTCTTCAGCTCTCTGCTCAGTTGCTGTATTCTCAGTAATATCTTCCCCGACCACCTTCTATGGAGTAGCATATCCACTTCCCTTTTCATTTCCCATCCTTTTATTTTTCCTGCATGGTCTTACCACTCTGTGACATTTTATTTATGTACTTGTCTATCTGTTTGTGTCTCCCACCAGAATATAAGCTATACCAAAACCGAGACTGTCTCTTCTTTGCTGCTGTATCTCCAGAATGTACAACATTTCCTGGCAGAGTGATGGATGAATGTGCTATAAGTACCATGCTATATTCTGGGTATAGATGAATAGCACAAAAATCTTCAGTTGTTTTTTTTTTTTTTTTTGAGGTGGAGTCTCCACTCGGTTCCCCAGGCTGGAGTGCAGTGGTGCGATCTCGGCTCACTGCAACTTCCGCCTCCTGGGTTCAAATGATTCTCCTGCCTCAGGCTCTCAAGTAGCTGGGATTACAGGTGGCCACCACCATACCTGGCTAATTTTTGTATTTTTAGTAGAGAAGGGGTTTCACCTTGTTGGCCAGGCCAGTCTGGAACTCCTGACCTCAAGTGATCTGCCTGCTTTGGCCTCCCAAAGTGCTGGGATTACAGGCGTGAGCTACTGCACCCAGCCTAGATTCTTGCTTTTGGAGGAATTCATAACTGGGTGGCAGAAGAG
>NW_012114577.1:963345-975242 GCF_000951035.1 Colobus angolensis palliatus
CTGGGATTACAGGCGTGAGCTACTGCACCCAGCCTAGATTCTTGCTTTTGGAGGAATTCATAACTGGGTGGCAGAAGAGGTAGATGCCAGCAATCGGGGGGTGCTGTAAGGGAAGGACAAGGAAGCAGGGGCTGGGCCTGGAGAATCACAAAAGCCTTGGGAAGCAGTAACAGTTGAGCCCATCCTGGAGGATGAGTAAGGGGTGACTGGGGAGAGTGGGAGGGGAAGCCTCTTACACCCTCTCTCACTTCCCCTTGTCCCTCTGCTTCAGTCATGGTGGCTGGTGGCTGTCTTTGATCCCCCCTGGCTAGGGGTGGATGTGTTGCCCGGATCATGTGCTTCTTCAGAGTCAATTACTGAGGCTGGGAAGACAGAATGATCTCATTGACCAGGCTTGGGTCATGTATTCCCCTTGGAGAATGAGAAGAGGAGGGAGGTTCACTCCTATCAATCACAGAGCCTGGGAGAAAAGGGGTTCCTAAAAGGAGAATTTAGCTGCTATTTCCATACAGTGAAATGAACAGTGGGCTGGCCAAACAACACAATGGTCTCTCTTCTCACTTTGTTATTTTCACATCCATACTTTTTATTTGTTCTGTTTTCAGTTTTCCTGTACTTAGGAAACTGTATCCTAAATATGTCAGAACTCTCATTCTGTGTCCAGCCAGGAAGATCCCACCGGATGCCAGCAGCAGTTGGGCATGGGGGACATCCAGGCATGCGGTGCAGGAAGCGGTGGGGTGAGGGTGTAGAGTCATCTCTGCTTCTGTCCTACTGGGTTACTGGCAGGATAGAACATTGTTCTGCACAGAGAACTCAGGGTATGAACGGCTCAGACTTTAGGTACAGACTGCATTAAACAGTCATTCTATAACCACAGCTGACAAGATAACCAGCTTACAATAAAGTATTATTAGCCTTTGACTTGTCTGTAAGAAGGAAACACCTTGTTTAACCACATGAAACTTTTTGCATTACTTCCCAAGTGTTCCTTTAACAGTTTGATGACCATTCAGCCTGGTTTGCTTTGGATTGAGGGGCTTTCTAAGACACAGAATTTGCAGTTTAAAAATTAGGACAGTTCTGGGAAAAGGGTAGATATGAAAACAAAATAAACTGTTTTTTGGACGTTAGGGTATTTTATAACCATAGAGACTGTAGAGTTGTACCTACAAACTGCTTTAATAAAGAACTATACTGCATCCTGTTAAAAGTGAGGCTGCACCCAGATGTTGCAGGAAGAAATCATTGGAATCACCTGTTTCTTAGGTAATTCTACCTTGTGTGTTAGCTCAGGTTACCATAAGAGTACCACAGATGGGTGGCTTAAACAAACAAACAAAAAAAAAAACAAAAACAAAAAACCATTTACTTCTTGCAACTATGGTGGCTGAAGTTTAAGATCAGGGTGCCAACATGATTGGGTTCTTAGGGAAGGCCCTCATCTTGGTTGACAGAGAGCAGTCTTCTTGTATCTTCACATGGCAGACAGCAGAGAGATAGAAAGCAAGTTTTCTCCTTTTTGTAAGGGCACTAATCACATTCATGAGGGCTTCACCCTCATGATCTGATTACCTAATTGCTTCCCTAAGGCCCCACACTTTAATACCTTCACCTTGTGGGTTAGGATTTCAACAATAAGAATTTTGGAGAGACACAAACATCCATCCATTGGATGTTGATAAGAAGCAAAAGTTGGATTCAGTATGGTACAGTACTTTAAGATCCCATTTATTTTAAAATTTGTTTTCATTTATGTCATCTTCTTTTGTTGTTAATCTCTAAGAGATACAAGCTATTTAATTTGTTGTTATTGTTGCCTAATAACGCATACAGGAAACTAGAAATTAAGCATCAAATCGATGAATTTTCTAACATGAAGATATCCATGTAACCAACATCCAAATAATTCATTTTCCATGGATAAAGAACACTCATCTATGAAGTCTTTTTTTTCTGTTTTGTGAGACATCTATTCACTATATCTGGATTCCATGTATCTTTGAGCTATTTAAACTGATGCTAGAATTCCAGGTACAGCATCAAAACAAAATAACCCAACTTAAGGTGAGCCTTGCAAATCCAAACTGCTTTTCAGTGATGGAAAATGCCACATGATTAACACTTAAAATTAATATTTTTGATACAAGAGATATATACTTTTTTTTTCCTTTTTTTTGGAAGCTCCTCCTATGGATTTACTTTACTATATCAGCTTTTCATTGTATTCAATATGCATGGAGTGCAAAATAAATCAAGGTGGAAGACCCTACATTACCAGCTGGGATAATAAATAGTATACTGTTATAATAATATAGCATTACAAGTGTTGCGGAAATGGTGATGACAGCTGTATTTTACAAATCCGACTTTGTTTTTTTAGATAATCATTGGACTGGTATAAGTCTCAGGCCAAAGAGAAACCAGGAGGTCCACGCATGGGAAATCAATTAAGTTGAACACTCACTGAATTGCTTTCTCAGCCAGGATGGGGAATGACTGACCACAAATTAAGCTGTACGCATGTTAGACTGAAAGAGTTTACAGGTAAATGTGGCCCAAGGCCACTGCCACGTCATTCGTTGGCTGGAACACTTGCAGTGGTAAAGTGAGATGGAGAAGCTATTTAATTCTTTGCAAGAGACCTTTATACACTTTGGTGTGAAGGTAAAGAGGGAAAACTAGGCTTCCTATGCATGGCTGAGGACGGGAAGTCTGCCTACACCAGTGGTTCTCAACCCTACCGCACTTCAGGAACTTCCTGGAGTTTAGAAAGAAGAAAAAGAATAGAGAAGCTCAGGACTCACCCAAGACCAATTACTCATGTTAAACAAGATATATGGGAGGTCATTGTTTTGGACTAACCTCCTATACTAGACCCTAGCAGACTAGACCAAACCAGAATCGAGTCACTTGTGCCAAGTGCCATGTAACCAAACTGAACTTTGAAACAGGCCAGTTTTCCCAAAAACCAGGAGATTCTAATCAACCTGAGTCAGTACAATAACGAAGTCCAATCTGTTTTAACCCTATAAGGAAAGTAACTTTGAAATACCCACTGGTTGTTGTTTTTTATTTCAGCCTCTTTTTGCCCATAAAGCCAGCCTCCTCTGCACAGCTTACTGGAACACTCTATTTGCTTTAACGTAATGATCTATTTCCCGATTCTAGATCCTAAATATAAGCCAATTAGATCTTTAAACTAAACTTGTTGTAATTTTGTCTTCTGACATTTCTTGTTATTGCAGGTGAAACCCAGGCATCAGAACAAGTTTAAAACTCCCCAGCTGATTCTATTCTGCAGGAATGGTTGAGAACAAAGTTGGAGTCATTAACATGGCATCCCCCTTTGAAGAATGCTTCCAGGTCACAAACCTTCTACAAAAGGGCTGTCCCCGCAGCCTTGGGCAATTTCAGCTCCTAGGTCCGGAGTCAAGGGGCAGAACCTGGGTGATGGCGCTCACTTGCAGCAACAGTTTAACAACTGACGTTCTCACGCACTTTACCCCACAAAAGCTCGGAACCCAGAATGAAACTTAAGAGACCGCACAACCCGCTCCGCCTTTAGGAACTACCACTGCAGAAGCAGAAATGCCGAGAGTTCAGTACGCAGGCGCGGATCGAGGACGCGGGCGAAGGCGCATGCGTGGTCTTGAGGGCGGTGCTTCCGGTCGAAGCACCGCTTGGGGGCGGGGCCTGCGACACGCGGTGGGCGGGTCCTGAATCGCGACCCCAGTCCGGACCTGAGCTGAATAGGGACCCCAACCCGGACTGCTTCCCTGACGGCAACCCCTACCCCCGCCCACCCGCATGGCCCGGCACGTGTTCCTAACGGGGCCCCCAGGTAACCCTGCGGGGATCCTCACCTCCCAGAGGTCGAGGGGGTGGGGGCGCGCGGGCTGGGGACGACCCTGTGCTGTTAGGGAGGGTCCCCGGCTCCAGGGCTCCGGCCTCTGACGTTCCCAATTTAAATGGCGGGCTTGGTAGTCTGAAGAGTTTGTACTCCTTCCTGGAAAACGTAATTTAAAAGACGTAGGGCCTAAAGGATTAGAACGCACTTGTGAGGGGTCCTAGACCGGCTTCTTGATGAAGGGCTGAAACCACAGGGGCCAGCGGCAGCGGTAACTCCTACTTTAGTGTTGACGTTGTGGTCTGCACAAATGATATATGAAGAGATGTGCGGCAACCGTAATGTGAAGTGGAGATGTCTGATTTCTTCTATTGGTAGTCACAGGTACTTCTTTACTGTGGGTCTTTGCTACATTCATCGTGCCAAAAAATGGTAAATTTTAGTTGGAGGAGAGCAAAGCTGAAGTTGTAACCTTTCTTTCCCATCTAAGTTCATCCCTCCACCCCCATCCCCATCTCCATCCCCACGAATTCCCACCACATTTGAGGCCACAGGTGGAGAAGCTTTGGTACCTACAGGAGCCCTTCTTAGACACTCTTGCTTGTTCCTCTCGCTGTCCCCTCCTGATGTCTGTCAGATACCTCAACCCTGTGGCCTGTGGAGTTCTCATCTGAGAAGTGGGATAGCGTTGAGGTCAGATGAGAGGTGTAGGAGGAGATGCTTTTAAATTAAGGCGCTACCCATTTATCAAGCATTACTAAAAAGGACAGGTGGTTGTCCCATCAGATAGGCTAAAAAAAAGAAAGATGTGCTAAGAGTGGAGAGAGTGATTTCTTCAGCTGCTTTTTAAGGCAAATCTAATTTTGAAGTTTATTGTGGGTTCAGATATCAAAGGCTGTAACCCTGGATCTAGAATTCTCTTTCACTTTATTTTAATGATTATGTTTAGCCGTAAGTAGCAAAGGCTACAGCTAATATTGCAGACTTTGGAATTTTATCAGGCGTTGGATGGGGGAGATGGGGAGCAGAGGGTGAGGAGGGTGGTTTGAGAAATGCCTGCTATCTAAAGTCACTCCTAAGTACTGCAAAGAACTGTTTTCTGAAAGTTGGTTTGTCAGTCCTTTATTTGAAACTTGGAATGCAGTTTGATACTTCGCAGTTTGACCTCAAGGCATCTGTGTGTTTTAAAATGGAGATGTCCTCTTACCGAGATTGTATTGGTGGTGGTTCTTGTTTCTGCTTTCTTTATCAAAGTCTTATCTACACGTAGTTGAAAGATTCAAATTCTACAGTGTAGCTCTCTTAAACCTGTCCTCAAATTCACACACCTTTGTCTTTTCTCCTCCTCTTCTTAATGTAGTTACAACGTAACTTGTATTAGGCAATGTTTATAGTATTATGGCCATGTAAAGATAATCACAACAGAGCCACATAATAATCTATCATTTATTTTCCATTTGTTTATTTATTTTAGAGAGAGGATCTTGCTCTATCACCCAGGCTGGAGTGCAGTGAAACAATTATAGCTCACTGCATTCTCAAACTCCCTAAGCTTAAGTGATCCTCCCGCTTCAACCTCCTGAATAGCTGGGACTAGAAGCGCATGTCAGCACACCCAGGTAATTTTTGTTTTTTTGTAGAGACCTGTCTCTTGTTATGTTGCCCAGGCTGATCTCCAACTCCTAGCCTCCAATGATCCTCCCACCTGGGTCTCCCAAAGTACTGGGATTTTAAGTGTGAGCCACCTTACCCATCTTTCTTTTCCTTCTTCTTATTGAGACAGAGTCTCTCTCTGTTGCCCAGGTTGGAGTGCAGTGACACAATCTTGGCTCACTGCAACCTCCACCTCCCAGACTCAAACCATCTTCCCACCTCAGCCTCCCTAGTAGCTAGTACTACAGGCATGCACCACCTTGCCCTCTAATTTTTCTTTTTCTTTTTTTCCTTTTACACACAACATTTTTTCCCCATTAGGAGCTATTGTCTGGTATTTTTATTTGCCTAGTTTCTTTCTGCCTTCTCAACATGTTCAGACCATCAGGTAAAGTCTCCTCGCAAAGAGGTCACTTTTTGTTGCATATTCTCTTAGTGTCCCTGGCACTTAGCATTTTTTCCGATTTCCAACTGTCTGTACCCGTGACTCATCTTGGAGGGCTTTCTCTGGTCCCTGGAGCCCACTTGACCTGCACACAGAGCAGGCCAGAAGAGCCAGGGAATTCCTGTGCCCTGGGATTAGCCTTCAACCGGTGATTGGTGAAAGTTAGTTGATAAATTCCCTACTTCCATACTCCTCAGGATAACTGAGCCACTTGCCCTGACTTGTCCCTTAGGATTCCCCAGTGGGATGAAGCTCCAGCTGCCCCCATTGGAACTTGCTTGATAGTGCACCTCATGCTGGTGTCCTTCCCTTCCCTTCCCTTTCTGAATTTCTTCCCTACCAGTCCATCATGTTGTCACTGCCCAGGTTAAACTACCTGCACTTGAATCTTTATCTGAGGATTTGCTTAGGGGAGAACCAGAACCAAAATAATTCCAGAGCTTTCTGATCTGTTTGTGCCTGGTATACAGCTACCATCTCGAGGTCTCCTGAAGCAGAGGTCATTTCTTATCCAGACAGCACTGGGGTAGCAGCTTAACTAATGAAGAAAAAATTAACTGAAAGAAGATTCCTAGAGCTGAAGAAGCCGAAAGAGACTTTGCCCTAGTGCTTCCTATTTATTGGTGTACTATGTTCTACACAACATACAGTCCCCAGAGTATACCCTTTGTGAACAGGAATAGTTACCGTTGCTCCATTTTATCTTTTTCAGAATATAAACTGCGTTTTTTGTTAGGATAAGAGTAAGAACCATTCAGTATAAGAATTGAAAAAAAACAAAACAAAGTTTTAAGGAAGAAAGTGACAATCACAGGGAATTTCAACATACAGAAATGAACGTTGTAAATCTTTGTTCTGTATTCTTGACTTTTTTTTTTCTGTAGACACATACGTACTTGACCATTTTTTAAAAAAACATAATGGAATGGTTTCTGCTATTAACCTGCTTTTTTCATGTATTATTTTCATACACTGTGGTCTATTTTCCATGCTAATAAATACACATAAGCAGTATATTTTTTAATGGCCGCATGGTATTCCTGTGTATTTATGTGCTATTGTATGCGTGGTGCCATGTGTTAACATTCTCTTACTAATCAACATTTAGGTTGTTTTCAGTGTTTTGCTATTACAAAGAACGTTGCAGTGAATGTCCTGTTTCACACATTTTGTACTGTTGATGTTGTTTCCTGAGGATGAATTCCTGGTCATGAACTGCAGGGTGCTGTGGTAGGCACGTTGAAATTGCCCTTCAGAAAAGGAGTACCAGCTTACACATTCAGCAGTGCCATTACTTGCATGAAACAGATTCTTCAGTGACTTTCCTAAAGCAGTTGTTACTGAGGGCCAGGGCTGGATTAGAATTTCATCATTTTATGTTCTACACAGTTCTACCAGCCGCATGCTCACTGTGGCTCCCTGTAGCCAGAATCCTCTTGGGTTGCTGTTCACGTTCCAGAAAGCCAGGCGCCATTATTTTAATGTGAAGTGTGAAGATAGGTATATTAAATAAGAATAATGGATCATATTTTATGTCAAGGAGGTTTAAAAGAGTGGGTAGTCTTAGAAATAGCATGATTTGCAACTCTGTGGTATCTCAAAATAGCTCACTTGCAGACATGCTAGGAGTTTTCTCTCTCTTTCCATTGTAGGGTAGTCATGATGCCATTTACTTAAATCCATATTGGGAACAAGACTCGTAGTTTAAAAAGTCATGGTGACAGGTAAAGGCCCATGTTGAAAGGTATGGTCCTTATGAGGGGTATAGCCTTGGGTAAAATACCTAACCACTGTGTGCCTCAGTTTCTTCATCTGTAAAATATGTATAAACATGGTAATTGCCTCCGAGGATGGTTGCAAGGACTTAACCAAGAAAATGCTTCCAAAGTGTGCTAGAACAGTGTCTGGCTCCATAATATCAGTGATTAGTATTACTGTATTAGGTAGCACCTCTTGGTGCTTATAAACCCATGAGTTCATCAGAGTAGTCAGCTGGCCAGGCTGGATGGAAAGGAAGGATCAAGGTGGGGAGGATAAGGGGGCGGAGGTGCATAGGTTCAAATTGGGGAAGGTGTGGGGGATAAAGATGAAGAAATGCATACAGACCCTGGAGAAGATGACGCTGGAAGGAGTTGCCAACCTGATAGGCTTGCTGTTATGAAAAAGTTTGAAAGTGACCATTAACAGGGATGCTAATGGTATTTAAGAGACACATTTTCAGGAGTTACAGCAATGTAAGTCCAAGGAGGAACAAACTGATTTTCCCACTGTTAAGTGTAGGTCGATTTGTAATCTCTTGAAAGCTGAAATCTTAAATTCCCAGCCCCTGACTCAAGTGTGACCAGTGTTACTTCCGGGGCAGAAAAATGGAAACTGTAAACCATTTCACAGGATGCAAATGGCACGTGAGAATATCGTCAGGAACCACTCAGTTGATTCTGGGATTGTGTATGTGACAAAATTAACAGTGTTTTACAATTTAAAAATAAACCTCAAGATATCATTCATGTTTTTATTATGCTTGTTTCTACTTGAAATTAAGCATTTTTAACACCTGGAGCAATCAGAATTAAATTGAAGTTCATATTCATAAATCCACTTACAGCCCATTTCTCTACCCACCGTAATTGCTGTCTCAGAGTCCGCAAGGGCTGTGTGTGCTCTAGTACGGGAATGTTTCCTAATGGGCTTTTCTTCTTTTTTTTTTTTCATTTTAGGGGTTGGAAAAACAACATTGATCCAGAAAGCCAGTGAGGTTTTAAAATCCTCTGGTGTGCCTGTCGATGGATTTTATACAGAAGAAGTCAGACAGGGAGGGAGAAGAATAGGATTCGATGTCGTCACGCTGTCCGGCACCCGGGGGCCTTTATCGAGAGTTGGGTACTGATTTTTCATTTCTGTGATGTTTTATTATCTAAGTTCCCCTTCCATCTGTGCTTTGGGAGCTTTTCAACAAGAGCTAAATTCACTGAAAGCAGATACTCTGTTGGGTCCTTGGATGCCTATCTGCTTTCCCTTTAGGTTGAGAGTTTCTTCCTGGGCACAGGGCTGAGACCAATGATCTCATCTGTCCTCAAGAATCTTGGTCCTTTAGGGATTTCTCAGAGACAGAAAGCAGAATGAAACCATCACATGAAAAAAGTATAAGAAAGTGATATTTTACTTAAAACTTATTCACCAAGTCATAAACTCGTCTCACTTTATAATTCTTAGTCCTGTTTCTGGTGCCACTTTTCAAAGACTGTTGATGCATTAGCTGCTTGGACCTTAAGAGATAGCCCTGCTGTAACTGCAAGGCCCATTGTTGGAGGTGTGGACACTTAGGGTAGCTCTGTTAAAAGCAGAGAAAACCTGATCAGCTTTGCAGACTGTTGGGAACAGGCCCCCTAAAATCTGGCCATAAACTGGCCCCAAAACTGGCCATAAACAAAATCTCTGCAGCACTGTGATATGTTCATGATGGCCATGACACCCACGCTGGAACGTTGTGGGTTTACCGGAATGAGGGCAAGGAACACCTGAGCCATCCAGAGCGGAAAACCCCTTAAAGACGTTCTTAAACCACAAACAATAGCAAGAGCAATCTGTGTCTTAAGGACGTGCTCCTGCTGCAGATAACTAGCCAGAGCCCATCCCTTTATTTCAGCCCATCCCTTTATTTCCCATAAGGAATACTTTTAGTTATTCTGTAATCTATAGAAACAATGCTTATCACTGACTTGCTGTTAATAAATATGTGGGTAAATCTCTGTTCGAGGCTCTCAGCTCTGAAGGCTGTGAGACCCCTGATTTCCCACTCCACACCTCTTCTGTGTGTGTTTAATTCCTCTAGCAGGACTGGGTTAGGGTCTCCCTGACCGAGCTGGTCTCGGCAGCAGACCACTGCATTTTGTGTTTTTCATTTTTAAGGATGATTTAGCATATGTGGAATGCCAGAGGCTCAGTGAACAGTTAAAAACCAGAAATCGATACAGGAGTTTTTCAACAAAGAACACAATGCCTTTTCCTTCAGGTTAGAGCCTCCACCTGGAAAACGTGAATGCCAAGTTGGACAGTATGTAGTTGACATGACTTTTTTTGAGCAGTTGGCACTCCCCGTCTTGAGGAATGTGAGTACGTGGTTTCTGCTTTTTGAACCCATCTGCTTCTAGTACATTGTGGGAGTTGCTGGCCATGGAAACAGAATGCCTTTTGCTCTTAAAGGTCCAGGTTTTGCCTTTTACAGTTGCAAAGTCATCAGGTGATTGAGTCTTAATAAGGATAAACAACATAATTTGCTGTCACTCTGAGCTACAAGTAAATTCCTATAAATTCAGTGCATATAAATATTTTATTTTGAAAAGGCTCTTAATGCCCAGGTACCAATACCCAAAGATAGGTCTTTCCTCTGTCTTCTTACAGTTATATCTTAACCTGGTTTCACAGCACAACAAACATTTAGGAAGAGAAAATGTCATTATATGAACATAATAGCCAGTTGTTATTGAATGCCTGCCAAGTACTGTAAGCAGTTAACACATTATATTATTATATTACCTTTTTTAAAAAAGAAAAAAACCTTTATTGACATCTTACGGCTTCTTTCTTTCTACTTGGAATGCCTTTTATTTCATTCGCTTGCCTAATTACCCTGGCTAGAACCTCCAGTCCAACACTGAATAAAAGTGGTGAGAGTAGACATCCTTGTCTTACTCCTAATCTTAGAAAGTGTTTAGTTTTTCACCACTATGTATGATATTAACTGTGTCTTATTTGTATAGAGTTTACTCAGGCATGTTTTGTTGAGGATTTCTGCATCTTGATTCACAAAAGTTGTGGTCTGTAGCTTTCTTTTCTTGGGATATTGTTGGTTAGTTTTGGTATCAGGTTTATACTGGTCTCATAGTGTTTCCTTCTCTTCTAATTTTTGGAAGAGTTTGTGGATGGTTGGTATTGATTTTTCTTTGAACGATTGATAGAATTCACTAGAGAAGCCATGTAGGCTAGGTTTCTCTTGGTGAGAAGCTTTTAAATTACCAATTCAATCTCTTCTTATAGGTCTGTTGATTTTCTATTTTTTGTTGAATCAGTTGTGGTAATTTGTACCTTTTAGTAATTTGTCCATTTCATCTGAAGTATCTAAGTTGTTGACATACAGTTGTTCATAGATTCACCCATGCTTTGTATTTTGTAAGATTGGTGGTATTGTCACTTCTTTCATTCTTTATTTTAGTTATTTAAATCTTCTATTTTTTTCTTGGTCAGTCTAAAAGTTTGTCAATTTAGATGATCTTTTCAAATAAACAACTTTTGTTTTATTGATTATGTATTGTTTTATGTATCTATTTATCAGATATTTATCAAGTACTCCATATACAGTCATAAACAAAACAGACATGTTTTCTACTCTCTGAAAACTATTAGTCTAGTGGGAAAGGCAGACACTCAGTAGATTTATACTTGTCATTGTCATTAATGCTGTGAAAGAAAGAACAGGGTGCTGTGGGGAGGGACAGGAAGAACTGACTTTAGACCAAGGAAGCAGAAAAGAGTTCTGAGAAGATGACATTTAAACAGAAAGGAACAGGTGAGAGGGCACTGGAGAGAGAGTTAGTGTCGGGGTATTCATAGTGTCAGAGTGGGGAGGTCTGGGGAGAATATTCTGAATGGCAGGAACGGATACATTAAGACCTCAGAGCCCTGGAGCAGGAACAGGTGAAGAAGGTAAGTTTGGTGAGATGGGGGCCATGAGATGCAGGGCTCTGTGGACCATGTTAAGGAATGTGAGTGTCATTTAATCTATTATAGACTTAATACTTTGATTTGTGAAAATTAGATGATACAGACCTGTCTCAAAAACCAGTTATAAACCATCCAGAGGTTTCCATGGCACCAAGAATAAAGTCCAAGGTCCTTCCAATGGCCTAGAAGGCCCTGTAGCCCTGTGATATCTGGCCTTACTAACCTCTG
>NW_012114577.1:977499-979818 GCF_000951035.1 Colobus angolensis palliatus
GGGTTTCACCATCTTGGCCAGGCTGGTCTCGAACTCCTGCCCTCGTGATTCACCCGCCTTGACCTCCCAAAGTGCTGGGATTACAGGTGTGAGCCACTGTGCCCAGCCTGGTTACGTTCCTTTAGACAGGAATGGAGCCTGAGCATCATGGTCGCTCGTGAGAAATAAAGAAAAATAGAGTGTGTGTGGTAAGCGTTCTAGACTCAGGAAGGTTTTTGGAAAGCCTTTAGTAGGGTTGACTGTTAATTTTTTTCATTCCATGAGTTAATTCTTTCCTTATTTGTCAACATTTGTTATTTTCCTGAGTTTTCAAGTTCTAGATATTCGGTTAAAAAAATTATAAAAAATGTAAAATAAAAATACAATGTGAATAACTCATAATCTTATCACTAAGTTAGCCAATATTAGCTTATTTTGTTTCTGCCCCTTTTGTATACCTGGTTTATTTATTCAGTCATTCAAGATCAGGGAAAAGGTTATAAATAGTTTCTTTCATAGGCTTGGTGTGTTTCCCTTAATATGATTGAGGGACATGGGAATGGTCTCACAACACGCTAATCTTTAAAGCTGGGAGATTTTAGTGGTTTCATCCTATTTCATGATGTGAGTTTTCATCTTTGATTTAACTATTACTCCCTCAGTGTTGGGCATTCAGGCTCTGTATCACCATTGTAAGTAACCTTGCAACAAAGCACCCTTTATACATGAGTCCTTTTCTCTAGCCATCATTGTTTCCCTGGGGAGGGTCTAAAAGGTGTGAACTTTCAAGGTCTTGATGGTGCTGCGTTGACTGTGTGTCCCACTGTCAGGGTGTGAGTGTGCTTGTCTTGCTGCACTTTGCCAGTCCTGAGCACTCTGCTTATTTTCAACACACCTCTTTGTTTTGATTTGCATTTTTAAGTTACTAATGGGGTTAAATGTTTTTCAGTTGTTCATTAAGTTTTCCTTAATTTAAATTGTTCATCCATTGCTCTTCCCATTTATTTTCTTTGGGCTTAAGTAGATCTTTTATAAAGCAGATAGCCTTTTTATATTATTGATTCTATTTTTCTCAGGTTAGCACTTCACTTTGGTGATTGTTTTCCCTTCAACATAGGGAGAAGTCTGTCCCTATTCCAAATTTATGTAAAATTTTACCTGTATATTTCTTTTTCTGCATGCTTTTTTTAAACATTTATGTTTTCAATCCATTTGGATTTATCTTGAGTGTAATATGCTATGAGATTCTCAACTGATTTTCTTCCAGATATTTAGCCAGTTTACTAAAACTGTTAAATAACCCGTTTCTAATTAGTTTTTATGCTTAATTATATTAAAACTATTTATGTGTGCATGTTTATGTGTAGTGTTTCAGAGTTATCTGTTCTCTTCCATTGATCTGTTTGATCCTTGCATCAGTACCATAGTATTTTAATTACCATGGTAATCGTTTTTATTTTTCTTCTTCAAAAAATGGCCTTGTTCAGAAACTGTAATAATGGTGGCACTAGTAGTAGTAAACTATTATTGAGTGCAAACTACGTGCCAGGCATGAACTCATTTAATCCTCAGAACACTATCATTATATTCCTATTTTACAGATGAGGAAACTGAGACATAGAATGGAAAGTTACTTGCCCAGGGACACACTGATTGCATAAGTGGTAGAGCTGGAGCGAACTATAGAATCAAGACTTTATTATCCATCAAAAAAAAAGTGTCATATGGAGTGATCAGAACTATAGCTATTTTGACATAAAGGGTATCTTAATTTTTCAGATAATCTTAATTCTCCACAGCCAAAAATATGTTTTTCTTTCTCCATTTATTTCTTTAAAATTTTTATTGGTGAGGTTATTCATAGGGTCCTATTTTGTGGTGCTACTGGAATTAGGATTTTTTTTTCTGTTTTCTAATGATAAAGGCTGATAAGATAATGCTGGCCTTTTTCATAATGGCCTTTTTGACAGCTACCCTGAATGCTTTATTAAAATTTGATGCAATGTAAGATGTACCATTTTATTGATTTTCAACATATCTCCTACTCACACAAAATGGAGACAATAGATTATAATGTTTTAAACAACAAAGGACATCTACTCAAAGCCCTGTTTTCCAGGTGAACAGTGTCATCTTTTACAAAGATCTGTGAAGGGAAGAGTAAGCTAAAATCAGAACATCCAGGGAAAACCAACATAGTTTGAGCCTTGTATTTTCCTGTTTTGATTAAAATAAGGCTTTAAAATATATTGTTTTTGAGAGCAGGATCTACTTTTGATTCTGAAATAGACTCTGCTTTGGAAAATCTTAGAAACTTCCTTTGAAGGTGAGAGGACTCCT
>NW_012114577.1:981023-985750 GCF_000951035.1 Colobus angolensis palliatus
TGTGTGTGTGTGTGTGTGTGTATAAATACATAAGCTGGAAGGGGGCGACTTTGAGAATATGTTGCAATCATCAAGGTACTTTACTCCTAAATGTTCAGTATATTTTTCCTAAAAATAAGGATATGCTTTTACATAATCAATACAGTTACCAACCTCTGTAAATCTTACATTGAAAAAATACTTGAATCTATCATTAGTGTTTTATTTTCATCAGTTGACTTAATAGTCTTTGTAACATTTCTTTTCCTGCAGTTCAACGTCAAGTCTAGTGTCAGATGTTACACTTAGTTGTCACATCTCCATAACCTCTGTTAATCTGGAACCTTTCCACAGTCATTCTTTGTCTTCTAGGACACTGACATTTGTAAAGAATGTAGTTCCAATTTAATAGAACATTTCTCTTTTGGAGTTTTTCTGATGTTCCCTCGTGACCAGATTCAGCTGGAATACCCCATAAGTGGTAACGCGTCCTTCTCGAGTAGCTCATCTGGAGGCATGTGATGTTTAGTGATATTAATTTTGATTACCTGATCAAGGAATTGTCCTATTTCTCCACTGTATAGTTACTATTTTTTCTTTGACACTAATGAGCAGTGAGTGGGGAGATAGTGTGAGACCATGCACATCCTCCTCATCAGATTTCCCCTAGCCAATTCTAATTTTATCTAAACTTTATTAGATCATCTTAAGATAAAAATAATTTTCTCTTGAGGTCTTAATTGGCAAGCAAATTTAACTACTCTCTTTTGAAATACTTTCTCCAGCAAGGTGAGCAGTAATTAACAAACATAAAATTACTATACATTGAAGCTGAACTAAAAAAAAGACATAATGGCTGAGCATTTTTCTACTCTAAGCTGTATTTCTCTCTATTTGTATCTGGTTACCTCCCCATTAGAAAAGCCATCACCATTTTACTATAACAAAAACAATCAGTTCTTTCTCCTCTAGGCAGTTTCTAATGAAAAGGATATCAGGTATCAGAGACACCAAACATTTACCAAAAGCTTACATACTGATGAAAATTTTTACTAAGCAAGTGAATTTTTTTTTTTAAATTTGGTTTTTGCAAACACTGTCAGGTGATAAAGAAATGGCAGGAAGGTGGACATATCAGGATACCTGGTCATAGCTCTTCCACCGTCTGCACGGGGATGTGCTCCTGGTAGAGGAGAGAAGTCCTTTTACTTTCTATCTGCCTACTGCAGTGGGCCATTCGCTATCCATGCTTGATGAAATGATTTTGGTGATATTATTCTCAGGCCCCAAATATGAGTTCTTTTTGAGTAATTTAGAGCAATAGGATTACTCCAAATACATTGAGGTTTTGTGCGTATGCCTCTGTAGATCCCTGAACACCAGAGTGCTATTCCTTCTTATTGGAGAGGAAAGCAGTTTCTTCATGGTTAGGTCAATTTCCTAGTTGCTATTCTTTATTTCAGAATGAAAGTGTGGAAGCGTATTGCACACAGGGAGTGGAAGAGAGCTTTGAAATCAGGTGATCTCTGGTTTGACTCCAGCTCTGGCACTGTGCTCTCAGTGATTTCTGAGTAAATCCCTTAATGCCTAATTTCATTTCCTCATCTGTGAAACAGATGCTGTTACCTGCTGTGTGACGCTGCTGAGAGGGGAATATGACACTTGCAAAGTGCCTTGGCCCCTGGCTTCTAGGAGGTGCTCAACAGAGCAGTAGCTGTGATTGTCTTCTTGAGGTGAAGAAGACAGTTGGGGTGATGGATGGCAGTACCTTGAGAGGAGCCTCCCATCACAGTTGGGTTTGTGTTTGCCAGGGAGCTGGGGGCCAGAGTGGTGTGGTAATCCGTCATGGAGTCCCAGGAGCCCAAATGTCTGGGCCAGTCCCAAGTGCTCAGAGCATGAGGAGGACAAGGAGTACTGGGCTCTCCATCTCACTGGACTGACTGTCAGCCAGTAGGTGTCATTTCAGTCCGAAGATAGCTTGGAAGACCCCACGGGCACTATTCGAGCACTCTTTGGTCAGGTGACCACGTGGGTGAGCCCGTTTGAGTCCCGAGAGGCCATTTAGGACATCCAGGAAGAGCCTCAGAGCTAGTCTGTCTGTGCGCCGGGGTGAGGATCTCTGGCATGTCTTGGGGAGCAGCTTCTGCCCAGAGTATGCCTGACTGGGGAAGGGCCGGGCTACCAGGCACCATTGGGCAGTCTAGACGCCTTGTCCCGGCTATGCCCTGGAGACTCACAGTCCATATGCCACCGGACAGCAAAGGGATTATGAAACTTGAAGGCTTGGAATAAACACACATAAAATATGATCGGAGCCCTGCACTTTTTGCTAATGACTTCAGTGGGTGAGGAATTGTGGGCTGGCTGAGAGATGGCTGCTGTTACCACCATTTGCCTTTGTGCTTCCCCACAACTTGCTGCTGTTTGGGGGAAGAGCTGCGGTTTTGCTGCCTACCTTCTGACAGATACTTCTTATTCACTTTCATGACTTTCAGTACTTGCTGTCCCAGATGGGTGAGCTCAGGAGCTAGTCTGTGTGTCTGATATTAAAATAAAACAATCCAAACAGTCCTCCTAAAATTAACATTAATACCACTAGAAATATCTATTATGCAAATAATTCAGAATAAGGCAAAGACCACTTTGATTAGCTTGCTCTCAGTTTGGCATTTTGGTTAAATGAAATTATTTTATATTTATATGTTCTTTGTATTTTTAAAAGTATATATAAAAATAAACAAAGGACTCAAAAAAATCACACTCTTCAGGTCTCTGATATAACTGGTATGAAGATATTTGTTGCTCTAATCTTTCTGGAAAGCAAACTAGCTGAGTGTAACCAAAGTTATAAAATTATTCATAGCTTCTCTGATCCCTGGCTGGTCAATTTTAGGACTCTATCTAAGGAAATAGCTTCTCTCCCGGAATAGGAGAACTAAAAGTGCACCTCGTGACTGAACATTTATAATCAGCTGAAGTGGAAGCCTGTGAGGGGTGCAGCCAGGAAGGCTAGTGTGTTACACAGGACTGAGGTGTGGTCCTAGGAAGCAATGCTGCCTGGGTTGCCCTCTGAGGAGAGGCTGTGAGGGGAGGAAAGGGTGCTCCCCAGATGGTGTGTACACCCCAGATGGTGTGTACATCATGATTATGACCACGTGGCTGAGAGCCACCCACAGGTTTTACACACTCCTTACTCCAGCAGCTGCAGGTGGAGTTTCTCTGGGAGCTCATTAGGACTCTTCCCACACCGGGAGTTGGGGAGGGGTTCCTGACCATCTTCAAACCTGGGCCCCTGTTGTTCTAAGTCTGCGTCTCTATCAATTTAGAACAATGGAAAGGGGGTGAATGTTTACTTACTTATTTCTTTGTTTCCCTTTAAAGTTGATTGAATTTATATAGAAATAAAACCATGTTAAACACTATGGTGGTTCTTTTTTTAAGACCTTGAGTGTATGATCTTGTACTATTTAGAAAAGCAAGCTGAGTGTCTACGTGCTTCAGAGTAGCCCAGCATCTGACATCTTTCTCTCAATTGAATATGAATAGCTTACATTTTTAATTAAAAATCACAGATTTACTTTTGAGATTCCTGAAGTTCCTGGATTATAAAACTCCCTAATTCTGGAGAGATTGAGGATTTTATGTAGGCTAAGGTTTTCAAATGAGAATGTCCAGTTGGTAGAAAGTCATGTATGCATGTGAGTCCAAATACTTTTGTGCTGAAACTTAAATAAATGTCAGTGAGCTTTCACTAGTGAAAGTTCTAGAGAATTGCAGGAAGGCTGGTTGTTGAAGAGCCATGCACTTTCTACCTGTACGTGTGTATTTACACACGGCCACATGCATTTTACTACCCTCATGTATATAGTCAAATAAATACATGTGCATGTATACACACATTCTTTCATATCACTTCTTGTCTGATTTGGCACCTTCCAAAACTGTCATTTTGAGGTGCCAGAATAAGTTTTATTTTGGCTTTTAGATGATAGCCTCCAGAGGAATGACGTCCACAATTACTCGTCGTCTCTGGGGTCAACAAAATGTCCACAGTACTTGGGAACAGTCAGGTCAGTTGGAGTTGCATGCTCCCAGGAAGATAGAAACCTTCTTGTACAGTTGTCTGTTTTTATCATCATAGACAGGTGGTTGATCGCTGTTTTATTTCTCACAAATATGGCTTTCGTTTTTGGAGGAAAAACTTGGAGTAAGTGGTGACTGACTTCATAGATGCTCTGCCCTTCTCCCCGACCCCACCAGTGGAGGCTGACGTTGCCCCTTCCGCTCCCCACTTCTCAGCTCTGGGACATCGGTGGGTTCCCCAGGAAGGATGCAGATGAGGACAACCATGTACCTGCCCTAAGTGGGGAGACCAGGCATGTGTACAGATAAACTTGATAGAGAGGCAAAAATGAAGTGTGTTAGAAACACGGAAGTGTGGAGATTGTTCAGACCTCTCTTGGGTGATTACAGTGGACTCCTTCTTGATCTTTTAGCTAATAAAATGAAAAATATTTCATAAGCGTACAATATGCAGTAGGAAAATAGAGTACTGCTTACTTAAAAGTCTGAAAAACACTGCTGTACTGCTTTTGTGCAATCACAACTGGGGTTTAGACACCCACTATCTTATATTGTGTATTCCAAAAGGAGTCTAACATGTGTTTCTGACTCCACAGCCAGCAATCTTTCTAGCACAACTTGTGATCCTCCCTGGCTTAGACTCTTTCGGCTGTGGGAGAAGATTC
>NW_012114577.1:987635-998922 GCF_000951035.1 Colobus angolensis palliatus
ACCATTTTTTCCCTCCCATGCAGAAATATAGGTGAGTCTAATTTTCTAGAAATGTATAGAACTTAAATTATACCTCTACTTGATAAAAAAACAGACTCGCTTATGGGAGAGCCTCCTGACGGTCACAGTTGTTCTGGTTGCTTTTTTCTTCCATCTCCCCCACCAGACACTAGGACCTCTCTGGCATCAGAACTGCCTGAGCTAAGGTACTTGTTCTAAGCTTATTTCCTCTCAGATTAAAAGGCCAGGTTGGGATACAGAGGCAAATTTTTTTTGTTATGTTTTAAAAGTTTCCGTTTTAAAGCTGACCCACTTCTGCTTGTGGGGAGTTAGAGGCTGTGGATGCGTTTGGAGGCACAGCTTCCAGGTGCTGAAGAGCGCACCGTCCAGGTGAACTTCCCGTAGTGAGGGAAGTGTACTCTCTACATTGCTGAGAACAGTAGCGACTAGCCACATCTGGCTATTTAAATTTAATCACATTTAAATTTAATTATTTAATCATTTAATAATCAAATTTAAATGGAATTAAACATTCGGTTTCTCAGTCACTCTGACCACATGTGAGGTGCTCTGTGGCCTTGTGTGGCTGCCGCGTTCGCCAGTGCAGCTGGAGGGTCTGCTGCTCAATGTGAGGCTGCAGATGGCAGCACAGGCATCACCAGGGAGTGGGCCTTGCCCTGGTCCGAGGAGTCACACTCCGGGGGACGGCCCCGTGATCTCTCTTGGCAAGTTCACCCGTAGTTTTTAGGTCTCCTGCACTTTGAGAAGCACTGCTATAGACCACATGTGAGAGATGAGGGGCTAGGGCTTGTTAACCAGTGGCAGTGTCTGGGCCAGTCGTAAGGGACTTGTGGCATTGCTGGCACTTTATCTAAATTCTTGCCTTTCCTTCCCTGTTGTCTCTCTGTTTTCCTCTCAGTCAGATACCGCCTCTCCCCCACCCCTGCCCTTAGTTTCTTTGAGTCAGTGATAGCTGTGCTCTTGGCTGAGCTCTGCTCACACGCCTTACTCCCCACCCCCAGTTGAAAAGCTCCCTGGCCCTATAGGTGCCAAGTGAACAAGTCAGGCAGGCAGGGCCACTCCTATCAGGGGGAGTGGAGAGTGAGTACCTGGGAGCACCTTCCATCATGATCATTTTCATCACTGAGTAAAGTGTCACCTTGGCCCACTGGCCCAAGTGGCGGTATCCACATGTTGCCACCAAAGAATCCTGGAGTGTGGCGGTAAACAGCCATTAAGGTTAGACCACCCAGACTTGGAAAAATATGCACATTTCTTCATTTATTTATTTATTCATTCATTTGGTCAATAGCGATCGAGCACTTACTGTGTGCTAGGTATCATTCTAAGTCTTGGGATACTGTGGTGAACGAGACTGACCAAGTCCCTCCTCTCATGGAGCTTACATTCGAGTGGAGGAGCTGGATACCAAAAATGTGAACAGACAAGTTAAGCAATTTCAGATACTGATAAAGGCAAAAATAAAGAAACCAGGCAATGTGGTAGTTGAGGGCAGGAGTAGCAAGGGTGATCAGGGAAGGTCTCTTCAAGGAGGTAGCATTTGAGAGCCCTGAAAAGTCTGTGGGATTCTTCAGAGTTTCATGTCGTCTTCTCTTACTTTACATTTTTGGTTGTGATTATAGAGTTTCCGTGGACATCGAGGCAATGAAAGATCATGAAAGAAAATTAGTTTTCAGGTCAGATAGC
Organism: Colobus angolensis palliatus; assembly: GCF_000951035.1. Classification (NCBI taxonomy): domain Eukaryota; kingdom Metazoa; phylum Chordata; class Mammalia; order Primates; family Cercopithecidae; genus Colobus; species Colobus angolensis. Next base: position 989,343 of record NW_012114577.1, read on the forward strand.
TTCTAGGCTGGAAGACCGGGAAATTGCTAATGTTAGACTCCAGGGATTGGCTAGCTCTACAAACTAATCTCATCTAACAGTCCTAAGGAGAGATTGAAGGGAGCTGAATGTGATGCCCAGAAATAAACTTTGTGTCTTAGGACCATGCCACATTTCTTCCTCTCTCTGAGACTCAAAATTATTCTTCAGGCAAGATAATCATTGCTTCTAATGATCTGTAAATAAAACAATTAGCTTTGAGTTAATTAAGTAAGAGATAGGGGCTGACATACCCTGTTTTTTTTTTTGTTGCTTTGGGGTTTGTGTGGTCCTTGTGTTCCAGTTTTTTTTTTTTTTTTAATTTAGCTTATTTTTTTAAGGGAGAGGGACAGAGTCTTGCTCTGTTGCCCAGAGTAATCTGTGCTGGATTACAGGTGTGAGCTACTGTGCCTGGCCTTTTCCAGTTTTATAAATCAAGAAGCTCATTTTCTTTTTTTCTGAGACAAGGTTAGTCTCTGTCGCCCGTGCTGGAGTGCAGTGGCATGCTCTTGGCTTGCTGCATCCTCTTGGCTCGCTGCATCCTCTGCCTCCTAGATTGAAGCCATCCTCCACCTCACGCTCCCAAAAAGCTGGGATACAGGCATGTGCCACCACACCTGGCTCATTTTTGCGTTTTTTTTTTGTAGAGATGGGGTTTCACCATGTTGCCCAGGGTGATCTCGAATTCATGAGCTGAAACAATCCACCTGCCTCAGCCTCTCAAAGTATTGGGATTACAGGCATGAGCCACTGTACCTGGCCAAGAACCTCATTTTCTTTATCTGCAAACTTAGGGGTTGGATTAGATACATTTTTTGGTTCTTTCCATTGTTCACATGTAATAAAGTATCCGAATCCATTTTTGAGAGTGGCCTTCACATTCAGTACTTAGTCCATGGTTTAGGCACATGTGAGGCATGATCTCTGCCCTCAAGAAAAACAGACCATGGGGCAATCAAAATCCAGGGGCAGAGAAGGGAGAGATCTGTGTGAGCAGTGGTAGTGGGGAGAGGTGTCTAAAGGAAGGGGTTCTTGAGTGGGCTCTTGAAGGAGGAAATGGGAAAAAGAAGGGAGAACATTCCAGGTAAGAAAATGAGCTATGAAAAGGGGTCAGAGGCAGCCTCCCCTTGCTACCAGCTGAACATGCATAGTGTGAAGATGAGACTGAGCTCATGATAGGGGGAAATATACCACACAAATTAGTAATATTATCTAGACTTATTCTTCATAATGTTGGGTGAACAGAGTACTTTCCAAAAACACCTGAAGACTCTTCCAGTGTTAGACAAGATGGAGTAGACACACTTGTGTTTATTTTTCCTGCTAATTGCAGCCAGAAACCTTGGATGTTATTTATAATACAAGGATAAGAAGACCTGAAAAGTGAGGAGAAAAAGTCTGACTGACTAGCAACCTAAGGACCTAAGAAACAACACAACAGACACAACTGAAAATCATTTGTCATGCCAAGGATCAGGAATACCTAAACCTGAGTGAGAAAAGGGCATCAGCAGATCTCAACAGCAAGATGACTCAGATAGTGGAATTATAGGGCAAGGATTTGAAAACAGCCATCATAAAAAATGCTTCATAAAATTACAGATACATACAGATACACATGAAACAAATGTAAAATAGTCTCAGCAAAGAACTGGAAAGTTTCAGCAAAAACCTAGAAGATAGAAGAATCAAGTGAAAATTTTAGAACTATAAAATACAATAGCCAAATAAAAAAGTCACTGATTGGGCTCATCAGCAGAATAGAGATGGCAGAAGAAAGAATCAGTGAACTTGAAGGTAGAACAATAGAAATTACCTGACAAAGAGCAGACTTAAAAGAAAAAGAAATGAACAAAATTAACAGTTTCTGGGACCTGTGGGACTATAACAAAAGGTGTGACATTCACGTCATTGTAGCACCAGGAGAGGAGTGTGGGGCTGAAAAAGTGTTTGATGAAGTAATGGCTGCATTTTTGTCATATTTGGCAAAAGACATAAACCTACATTTTCAGTGAACCCCAAGAGGATAAACTCAAATTCATGCCAAGACATACCATAGTCAAACTTCTGAAAATTAAAGTCTTGAATGCAGTGAAAGGAAAGCAGCACCTTACCTATAGGGTAAAAACAATACGAGTGACAGCAGATTTCTCAGGAGAAACCACGAAGGCCAGAAGGAGGTGGTACAACATTTTCCAAGTGTTTAAGCAACTGTCGACTCTTAATTCTATAAGACATTCACAGATGAAGGAAAACTAAGGGAATTTGTTGTAATAGAACCACTCTAAAAGAATGGCCAAAGGAAGTTCTCTTATCAGAAAGGAAATGGTAAAAGGAGACCTGGAACATCAGGAAGGAAGAAAGAACAATGGGAAGAGTAAAACTGTGAGTGAGTGTAGTGGGCTTTTCTTCATCTGTTGAGTTTTCAAGAATTATGTTTGACAGTTGAGGCAAAACGATAACATTCTCTCATGTGTTTAAAAAAAAAAAAAGCTGAAAAAAAAAGAAAAGAAAGAACAGTACCTAAGAAGGAAAATAAAATCTCACTGATACAATCTTTGGCACCTCCTATTACCTAGTAAAGCATCAGTAGAAGAAATTGGTGATGGAGTATTTTTATTCATCTATTCAGTAAATATTGAGCACCCACTGTATGTCAGGTGCTGTTCTATCCCCTGGAGTTTTAGCAGTGAACAAAAGAGAGGGAGAACCAGACATCGTTTTATCAGTAACCCAGTCCTACCATAACTCCCTCCCTCCCACTGTAATGGCATTAATCCATTCATGAGGGATTGCCTCATTCATGAGGCAATGCCCCCAGGACCTAATCACCCCTTAAAGGCCCCACCTCTACGTGCATGGGGATTAAGTTTCCAACACATGAAATTTGGGGGACACAGTCAAATCATAGCAGGTGACTTACAGGTTCTTCAATAATTTGTTTTTCAGAACTCTAAGAGGTTATTACCATTGTATCCCATTGAGTTTTATCCCATTGTATCCCAATGAGTGTGTCAGTGATTGATTTTGCTGCCTTCTAGTTAATGTCATAACATTGACAATGTTATCAACAACTTTAGATCTTTTTCATGCTGGCAGCTTCATAGTATGACTAAGCCTTTTGTTTAGACCATGGGGTGTACATGTTCTTGGCAGCAGTGAGTGGATATTATCTGGTCTTCCAGGCTGCTTGCATGCTACCTCACTGCCTTCTAACTTGTATAATATGATCAGTGTCTGTATGCCCTGCTCAGTCTCCCCTTCCCGCTTCTTGGTTGTTGAAGAAGATGAGGTGGTGATATCACAAGTTTGGTTTCCCATCCGGTTGGCCTAGGTACTGCGAGAGATAGTACTTGACTGATCTGCTGGGCACAGATGCAATACCAGGTACCAGGTCCTGCTTATGTTCTGACTTTAACAACCCCAAACCTGAAAACATGGATGAAACAGGCAGGGGAAGAAATGCCTCTTAGTATATAACTACGTGCAAGAAAGCAAAACAAAACCACAGGCATTTCCTTGAAACTGTGGGAAGGGCCCCCAACATTCCTAATAAGCAAGGGATTGGATCTGGAGGCCACAGGATGAATGAGATGTGGCCTCTGACCCCATGGAGCTCACAGTCTTATCTTGACTGTGCCCAGTATAAATTCTTACCAAGGGCCCTCCTACAGCCACTGGGCAGGTGCAGGGGTTCAGGTTCACTCAGCTTCCTTTTTTTCTCTTAAGGCTCCAGTGCAGCAAAAAAGAATGGTTGGGATTACCTTTTTCTTTCTGCAGTGTTCTTTATTTCCTTTTCCTGTTCCCAGCTCCCAGTTCCCTCTTCTAATTAGCCTCTCAGGAAAGACTTTCTACAACCAAAATTCTGGCTGTTGAATAAAAAGTAGACTAGAATTTCACATAAGGCAAAGACTCCTGAGGCTGGCAGATGCTGTGATCCTTGTTCTTGCGTTTGGGAGTGTGCCTTCCTCATATAGAGAATATCAGAACTGAATACTGTAGAGAGTTTCACATCAACATCTTACTGCATAATTTTCAGAAATAATCTTAGGGAAATCAAAGGGAGTATCAAAATACTAACATTGGAGTGTTTGTATTCTGCTCATTAATTTTCAAATTAATTTTTAATTTGTAATTGATATAATTGTACATATTTATGGGGTACAGTGTGATGTTTCAATGCATACATACACCATATGATGATCAAATCAGGGTAATTTCCATATCTATCACTTTAAATTATCATTTTTTGTGGTGATGACATTCAAAATCTTCTCTTCTAGCTATCTTGAAATATACACGACCTTGTTATTTGCTCTGTAGTCACCGGACTGTGTCATGGAAGACCAGAGCAAATTCTCCAACTGTGTATCACCGTCCACTCTCACAGAGCCTGGCTGGTCAGAAGCTACTGGAATCACTGCTGAGCTCAGAGTGGACGAAAAGGGCCCCCATGGTGCCCACCTCTGTGTTTCCTCCTTTCTACCTCAGGTGGATTCCTTGGTTGCAAACAACAGGAATGGACTTCGGCTAATTTAAGTGAAAACAGCATCAAAAAGCCTTATAGGCTTTGGAGTTGTCCCGTGAAGCTGAAGGAAAAGCTGACTGTCCTCATTTCAAGTGGAGCCAGAGCTGCCCGGGATTGACGCAGCCAGGACCAGTCGAGAAGGGATCGGCTTCCGGCTGCGTGAGCTCACCCCCTCTTGGGGTGCAGATCTCAGAGAAGTCGCCAGGGCCTGGCTTGCCCACTCGTTGGCTGAGGGCAAGTTTCCTAGACCGGGCAGTCTCCAAAAGACAATCAGAGCACTCTTCCAAGAAGGGTGAGCAGATACCAGGAAGCAGAATTGATGAGGTCCTCTCTGCATCTCCTCCTCGGACATGTATTGGCACCTACTGTATGCCAGGCCCCCTCTTCAGATACAACCACCCTGAACCTCAGAAGGCTTCCAGATGTACTCCCCACTCTTACCAGCAACCTTGGCTCAGCTCCTTCTCTGTGGCTCACCTGTTGAAATTACGTCCAGGCATAAGCACCCCTGGAAGACTTTCCTGCCCCTGACCCCCACACATGCCCCTGTTCCTGCCTGCCCCCCCAGACTCCTTCATTGTCCTCATTCATGCCTGTCCTGTCCTGGTCTGCGAGCTCCATGAGGTCAGGGTCCTTACCTGTGGTACTTCTCTATTCGCATCTCCGTGCCTGGCTCCTGCTCGCCCTTCCACCCAATCAGCATGTGTGGAGTGGATGGATATTATATGGGCCAAGGAGGAAGGCACCACGATGGGAGCAGAGATGGCCCTTCCTTCACCCTGGGGCACTCGGGATGGTGTGGTAGTGAAAGAAAAAGAAACAGATCATCGTGTAAAGCTCCGGCGAACTCTTTGTTGCTTTTGTTTGTTTTTGTAATGGTGTAAGTGATAGAGAACACACTGTGGTCAGGAGGCCTGAGTCACAGTCTCTACAGAGGCACCCTCACTTCTCTGGCTCTCCCACTTCTCCATCTTTCAAATGAGCACTTGAAGTTTGTGGAGAGGCGAGTAGATGACTGGGCATCCCAGAATTCTGGGCGCTTCGCTGCTGCTCTGCTGGCTGCTCTCCCGGGCCCCGCAGGCTCCCAGGCTCTACTCCTCGCTTCACTCTGACAGTTCAGTTCCTTCCATTCAGGACAGGTCGTGCTCAGGCGTCCTGCCCGGTCCTGCGTGCCCGTCATCCGTCCCGGTGTGCCTCATAGGGCTCACTTCACAGCTTTCCCCTTGGTTGGCTGAAATCTGTCTGGGATCCAAACCCACTTTGACTTTTCGAGCTGTCACTTGGCAGAAGCTCATGCTGGGACTCAGTGATACCTGTCCTGTTTCTGAGTGCTCCTGAGGAGCTGGGCCTCCTCCCTGGGTGACAAAACATACCTCACCCTCTCCCAGCCTTCCAGGCTTTTCTTTAAGATTGAAGAGGAAAGGAGTTCTGAAGCCTGCTCTCTCGCTTCTTCCCACAGGTCACCAAGGAAAACAGAAACCACCTTCTGCCAGATATCGTGACGTGTGTGCAGAGCAGCAGGAAGTGAAGACACGTGCGTTCCTGCCTCCCATGAAGGAGTGCCCAGTTCAAGAGGAGCCCAATGGAGCCCTCCTGTCGAGGCTGTATGCCTGTGGGGTTATGGAACCTTGTGGGCTTTTCTAGAGAAAACTCAACAGCTGTTTTCCATAAAATGTTTAAAAGATCAAATTGGCCTTAATGCTGGATTGTCTGTACAAGATTAACAATCCATTGTGGCTTATTTACGCTTAAAGATTTCTTGTTTATTTCCTCTTGCAGTCATGCACATGATTTGGGTAAATTATGAGATGAGAAATGGTTTTCAGAGTATTAGATGGAATTCGCCCCCGTTGAAGTTTATAAATGTGTTCAGGGGAAGGGGGAGGAAAGAGTTCACTGCCTAATCAGTTTTGCATGTCATGAAAATTAAATTCCTCTCCAGGTGTAGCTTCAGTCTCATGCAACTTAAAATGATAACAGTTAATTTGATTTTTTAAAAAATACTATTCCAAAAGAAAACCATTTTAGGTCATCTCTGCCAGCTCTTACTGTTCGTTTCCTTACTGCTTAATAAATATAAAAATAAATCTGATGGTTACAGACAGGAGGTATTGTGCGGGAGGAATACACAACCTTTAGAAGTGTTGATAGCGTCTGATATTCAGCCGACCAAATGACAAGCGCTCAGGCCCACGGGTTTGCACAAGAGCACTGCTTTGCCTTAGTCTACTCGGGAGCAATTTTGAATCTTTCTATGCCTAGTTTCCCTTCCAGAAAAGCAGGGAGTGACTGTCATCTCAGGAGAGTGATGTCACAACCACGGAAGGAAACTGTCAACCACTCCACACAACTGCGGAGAGTGCCTAGTGCCAGGGGCTGGGCTTTTCAGGAATCATGGTGTAGAAATGTGGAGCTCAGCCCACAACAAGGGGTATATAAAAATAAAGTAGGCAAGTAGGAAAGACCACTGAAACCCCAGAATTGATAGAGGATAAAAACTTCCCTCCAAGTGGTGGATGGAACTGGAGTGATAAACAGATCAGTGCTTTTAGGTCATTTTTGGTGAAGGTCTATGAATTTCCAGGATTTTTTTAAACAAATTAGCATTGACTACAAACCCACTGGCATAAGTGGCAGTGTGCTTTCTCTCTGTGGACAAGTCGGGCATGTGGGGGGTGAGGTGCCCTGGGCTGGGCACTGGGGCACAGTGAATGGGGCAGAGGCACTCGCATGGAAACCAAAATGGCGCATAGCCCAGGACTGGCTCCTCCATCAGTGTCTCTTTCCTCAGCGCTTTTCTTCCAAGGTAGCTTTGTGAAGCTTGACCTGGACTTGCCTAGCCTTGGAGGGACCACAACAGGAAGGCCTAATAGATTATGAACTAATCCCTCAAAAAGGGCTACTTGCCCAGGAGGAGGAAATGGGCATCTCCTTCCGCTGTCCCTGCCTGGCGGGGCTGTTCAGGGAGACTGAGTTCTGAGCTCAGGGAGTCTGGCAGGCTGACTGTGACTTCCAGCCACCATCACCAGGACAGGAGGGTTACTGAACACCGGTGTGGGCTGCATGCCTCAGTGGGCCAGAAGGGGCATGGCCTCTGAGATGGGTAGAGGCTTCTCACAGAGGCCTGGGAACCGGATCCTGGCCATAAATCTGAAAGCACCACAGCCCTCAGGAGAACCGAGAGAGAGAGGGGCAGGCTGGGGAAATGTCATCAGTGTGCATCCAGGCCTGGTAGAGCTGGTCTGCCCCAGCTGGAGTGAGACTCCATCAAGACAGAGCCTTTCCTGGCACCCGCTGGAGGCCGTTCTGTGTTTCCGCCCTTCATGCCTCTGAAATGCCAGGGGCCATGTTCCTTCTGGTGCTTGTCCTTTTGAGCTCGGTGTTTCAGTCATGTCTGTTTTGTAGACTTTGATTTTGTCTTACATGAGAAAGCAAGCTGGTGAAGGCTATTTCCAAGTTAAATAGCTAGTCTGAGGGGCTTATCACTGCAGCCAATTGTGCTTATGTGGGGGTAGGAGTGTCACTGCCTACTTGAAAGTATCCACTTGTGTGGAACAGATTCAGGATGGCCCCTAGCACTTGGGGCTGCGGGATCTTTTGCACACTTAACCTTTAATGGTAAAGACACAAGCTTAGAGTGTTTAAGTGGTTTGTTCAAGAGCATGGTGATAGTGGTGACAAAGGGGATTCGAACCCATGTCTATGTGGCTCCAGAGTTCACTCTTTCATTGCTCCCGGCTGCGTCCTTCTTGAGGCTTTAGCATTTTTAGTGCATTTTGTGCCCCCAGACTCAGAGTTGACATTTAGCAGATAAATTGCTGTGAATCCAAAGAACTAGTTTAGTGTCTCTTGTGGCGAGGTCCTAAAATGATGATTGTGTTAGTCAAACAGAATGATCATGGAGCATGGATGGAGATGTCAGATGCAATCCCTGTATCGTAAGGCAATGAAATTTAATAAAGGATAAGATGAATTCACAAATAACTAGAACTCAGGGCCAAACGCGCACAGCCTGTAGCAACAGTGTCATGCTGAGATTTAAAGGAAGAAGATGTGCCATGGCAGAACTCCACGTGTGACCGTCCCCTCCCTGCACATAGCCAGGATGAGAGGAGCAGAGCTGAGCGCCACCTCCCTGTCAGTGCCACGGCTGAGGTGAGGAGCTCTTGCTGGATGGTGGGGTGGGGGCGGCAGGGCAGATTGAAGTCAGGGATTCTGTTATACCTGGGTTTGGAATGCCTCCTATTCAAACAAAGGAAAATATCTAACAGATGGTTGGATGTGAGTCTCAAGGAGGAATTCACTTTGAAAAGCACAGAATTCACGTGTATTGCTTGTGTGAAGAATCTCAGCTAGAATAACAAGGTCGGATGGGAGGACTCAGGACTGATGGGAAGAATGGTTTACTAAATTGTTCTTTCCTTTTCCTCCTTAGCAGATCGTACCGCCAGCTGCTTAACACACAATAGTTTAAAAAATTGTTTCTTCTTACCTCTGAGTGAAGGTAAGCACGTTCAGGGAGATGGGCGAGTCTTCTATGGATAGAGTGTCATCCCTGATGATCAGCCCTGACAGGGAGAGATCCTAGTAAAGCTGCTAGTTCAGTTCCCAGCCCTCCAGTTATCAAGGGGGTGGGAATGCTGGTGGGCTGGAAAACGTGGAACAAACCTGCTCCTCTTCTTTTCCTGCCAATTTCTGTATTTGTAGAAAGTTGTGTCTGTGTATCACACCTGTGTGTGTGCTGATGGCGGATGCTTGTGTAGCATAGTGACTTGGAACAAAACAGCATGGTTGATGCGGCTGAAGGCGGGTGGGCTAAGTAAACAGGTATTGCACTGCACATTTTGTGGGCAAAGAAGTTGAAGCATCGCATGATTTTAACAAATTACTTGCCAGATGATTTCAACACATAGTGCAGAATTTAGAATCAATAATGCCAAATTGGCCATGTGATTTATATAAAACCAAGTGCTATGGTTTTTATATTATCTTTAGAGGAGAAACCATTTTGATCTGTGTCCAAATAACTTATTT
>NW_012114577.1:999287-1013743 GCF_000951035.1 Colobus angolensis palliatus
TACTGGCAGAACATTTGAACAACTCTAGCAAGAACTGTCACGAACCTCCCCAGAGAAACGGGATGGAGGAGCGCCCAGGGTGCTCTTGCCCTCTTGCCTGTGCTGCCATTTCCTTCCATCCTGGGTTTCTAGCATTTTTGTGGAATGCTTTCTGTGTTTCCTATTTCCGGATGCCTAAGGAGTGGCTGGTCATACTCCTGGCTGACCACTGCCAGGCACTGTGGTTTTCCTCACTGAACTCAAGGAGTCACCCTCCGTGGGGAGGCCACACTCACAGCTCCAGGCCGGCCGTTTAGCCCTTGGGGCTCGGCTGTAAAGTCGCCCAAGAGGATGACAGGAGCTGCCAGCCAAGTGTAATTTGGCCACCTTAGAGAACTGCAGCAAGGCCCTACAAGCTTCCCATTAGACAAACAACTGCATTTAAATTAAATAAAGTTTGCACCTCTAGGGAGTACTGGCCTGAAAATAATAACATTCTGTCTCTGATCATAGAGTACACTTACTTTTATTAATTGCTGATTCTTAGTTTACAAAAAAAAAATTATAAAAGCGTTACCATTTACTTTCCAAGGGGTAAGAGATTCTCTACAATACCCTCCCCCAACCCTCTCCTCAAATTTCCAGATCCTAAATACTTTGAAGAAATTTGTGTGACTGTTTAAAATTGAGTATTTCCTTCTAACTATTGTCTTTTGAAAACGGATGGTTCACCAGGCCAGTGAGAGTCTGTGGACGGCATTTTGGGACCTCTACCCCAGCAAGGATACAGGCTCCTGGGGGGTCTTCAAGATGGGAAAAGTTGTCTCAGAATTTACCCAAATGTCGTTCTCACCATAAAAGATATACTTGTAGAAATGAGAAGCTTCAATATAACTCAGAACACTGGACACAGCAATAACTATAAACATTTTAATTTCAAAAACAAAGGTGTGTGCGAGTGTTGTGTGACACAGTAAGGGTTGCGGGGCTTGGAGAACAAGCACGCGTCCCTGGGAAGCCCGCAGGGTGCTGGCAGCCCGCAAATCGCTTGGACTACAGTGAGGGGCATTGTGTGACTCCGAGGGGGCTTTCCATGCACCGAATGGACTCAGTTTCTAAACTCACATCCTAACGTATCCTGGCTTTTCACAGAATACTGGAGACATGACTGCATGCACGATCACGGTTCTTGTAGTGAAGCTGCCACCATGTTACGCTTAACAGCTGCATAAATATTATAAAGAAATAGGGTTTTCCTGACACTTAGATTTAACCTTAATGCATCTAACCAGCTGATGGTATCAGACGTGCTACTGTTCATTTCTTTTTCATGGTAACAGTAACGTATAAAGTGCCAATGATATAACATGCAGTTGTCTTATTTTCATCAGGGCATTTGTTTCATGGCTCTGTTTAGTTGTTTTAAAACAGTAAATGGCTTTTGTTTGCGATTTCAGATTCTGGAACATGTGTGGTGCTGTCCGTGGTGCGCCGTTCTGGGCGCCGTGCCTGGCGGGGAAGGTGTGCTGTGGCTTCTTTGTTGTTTTTCTGTTTCCCCATCGTGTGAGGTTTTTTTTTGTTGTTGTTGTTTGTTTTTTGTTTGTTTGTTTGTTTTTTTCAAAAACCTGAGATAAGTTCTGTGTTCTGGAACAGCTCTCCTTTTCCACAGGAGGAGCCCCTCATGGATCGCAGTGTTGGTTGGTTGTGATTTGGGGAGCACGAAGGAGAGCAATGCAGGTGGGAGCGGTGGGGGACCCGGCCTCCCCGCCCGGCCGCACGCCTGTCACTGCTCGTCCGACACACTTTGCTGCGAGGCCGTGTCGTCCAGGCCCATGTCCTCCTGGCTTGCTCTCCTGCAGACAACCCCGAGAGTCTCCGCCAGACGTCGGTCACGAAGCTGCCCCTGCTCGGTGGCATCGGTGGGCTCACATGGCTCGGAGAGGTGCTTCCAAAGAGACGAGAGAAGCAGTGAACAGCTCAGCAAGTGTGCACCACCCACTTGTAACTGGCATCACCCCACCCGTGCTGTGGGAGCTAAAGGCTAGTGCTGCCATATCCTTGAGGTCAGGTTCTAAAGTCAGGTCAAATGATGGAGGGCCAGCACGGTGGCCTCTGAGGACAGGCCGGGCAACATCTGAGACACGGGCTCTGCACGTGGGTCTCTGGATGACTGCACTGGAAAGAGCGGCCCTGGGGGGCAAGGGCATTTGTGCGCCTGGCTTTCCAGCTGTGGTTAGTGTCACTTCATGCACACTTAGCCTGTCATGAATGCTGAGTTCTAGCAGGCTTGCCCCCAGGAGAACACGGAGGCCATTCTATTCTGGGGGCATGTGGTCTGAAGCCAGTTGTCTGTTTTGGAGAGCCGGAAGGAGAATTTGACAGAATGGCAGAACTACACCCACAGACTGTGACTTTAACACAGATTGGGGCAGGGAGAAGGGTGATACTTTGTGCATTTTTATTGAGGAAATAAAGAAAAGGGAGGGGAAATGTATTCTTTTAGTTATCTAACTAAGGTCAAACTCCTGAAGTAACCAGCTCTTTCCTCTTCGCCAGGACAGCCTGGGGGTTCCAGGAGAGCCCATAAATCTCCCCCTCCATGAAAGATGGCACCCACAGCTGCAATCCTGTGGCTCCTTGTAGGGCGGCTGGCCCAGCCTCGGCTTCCCCTGGCAGAAAGGTACTTGCCTGGAGAGCTGTTTCCCATGAAGGAGAGGGAAGGTGACACTAGGAATTTCAGGTGCGGCCCCCTCTCTCCACCTGCAAATAACCTCACCCAGAACCAGAGCAAGCTGCGGTGTGGCCCCTTCTCGCCACTTGCAAATAACCACACCCAGAACCACAGCAAGCCGCGGTGTGGCCCCGTCTCGCCACCTGCAAATAACCACACCCAGAACCAGAGCAAGCCGCGGTGTGGCCCCTTCTCGCCACCTGCAAATAACCACACCCAGAACCAGAGGCCAAGCTGCTGCAACTCTGGTGCTTGATGGAAAGCATGAGCCATGGTCAGGAAAACCTGAACACTCAAAAGGAGTGGGGCAACTCTCCAAATCTGACCCCTTTTTGCCTTGACACCATTGATTTTCCCTGTCTACCAGGTTATGAAGGAGAACTGCCGGGTATTTATTTACTTTTTTCTCACTGATGAAACTCAAGTATTCATTTCATCTCAGCTGGCTCAGGATTCTGGACAAGTAAGAGCTTATTTGGGTGAAGTCCTTAAAACGCTCCTTGTCTAGTATTTAAATACCTAAAAGCAGTGGGCCATCTCAGCAGCTTTAAAGTTAAATCTGTTGGCTGAGAAGCAATGATACTCTAACTCCACTGGATAAGAAGCAATGATACTCTAACTCCAGCCTTGACAGGTGCCCTTTCCTCTCCCTCAGGCCAGAATCGTGAGAAGAGTCCCACTGTGTGAATGGGTGCAGGGCATTCTCCCTCATGCCCCAGTGTAGGGTAGATGGCCACAGTTCTGCAGAACCTCTGTATCCGGTGACTCCTTTCGGTGTCTGCCTGGGCATTATCATTTACAGGACATGTGCTCTGTATCTTGTCTGCTTCCAAGAGCAGCCAAGCCACTTCATGTCTAATCACTGTCCTTTGTCACTCTGGGAACCCCATAGAGGAGGGGATGGGGTTCTGCAGGCAGAAGGGTGGGAATGCAAGGCAGGTACCATGCTCAGGCCAGGAGCCCATGCCACCACCCCAGCCCGTCCTGGTGAGCCCTGCCCAGCCCCTTACCCGAGTGGCCTGGCTGGCAGCCCTGGCCGAGGGGCCCATCACGATGTTGACGCTGCTGGATGACTGGGTGTCGCTGGTATTGCCCCCCTCCGCAGCAGAGAGTCCGGAAATGACGAGCGCGCTGGAAAAGCTCCTCTTGCCAAAGAGGAAGCTCAGGGTGGAGCTGGTGGAAGAGCTCAGGCTGGACCTGATGAGTGCCTCGGCCCGCTCGCGGACACTCAGGTGGCCCGTGGTGGTGACAGGCGGGGGCTGAGAGTGCAGGGACGTGGCCGAGGTGTGCAAGGAGAGCCGGCTTTCCGAGAGCCTCTGGGCCAGCTCGTGCACTGAGGTGGACGTCTGCAGGAATGTTGGGCGGCTGTCTAAGATGGGGCCAGATGAGCTCAGCATGGGCGGCCTTTGGCTTAGTGCCGAGTGTGCCTGCACGGACTGGCTCCTGCCTTTCCTCCTGCCTTTAAAAGAAAGCAGAACACAGAGTTGTAGCGGGTGGTCATGAACATCGATACCTGTGTGGTGAAGCAGGTGGCCTGCTCTGCCTGGGCCCAATGACCCCTCCTCAGTGCACCACCTGCAAGGCTGGGACAAGAGCTGGAAGCCTGACCACTGCCTCACCCACTCCCTCCCGCCAAGTCCAGGTCCTGAGAACTGAAGGGCCAACCGAAGGGCATCCAAGGGTGGGAGCTGGGGTTGGGGGTACATTGTGAGAAGCTGCAGCCAGGGTGACAGATCTGCCCCGTTTGCCAGGACATTCCTGGTTCTAGCACTGAAAAGTCCCACATCCCTGGAAGCTGCTCCATTCAGGCAAACCAGGACGACGCCAGCAGCGGAACTTGGGCTCATAAAGTAAACCCAAATGTGATCCTGGCTCAGGACCTTGGTTCCTATGCTCATCTGATCAGCAGCGATCAAGGAAAACATGCAGGGTTCTGTCGTTTTTATTTGCCGTGGAAAAAGACGAAAGGGGAGGAGAGCTGAAAGCCCATGCCGTGGCCTCTTTTCCAGAACAGCTTTCCTTACAGGCCCGCACACTACTGGCCAGGCCCGGGCCTTGGTTCCATGCTCTTCTCACCCACCCCTTTGCCCACCGCCTCGCCCCTCAGGGGCCCTGCCACCCCAGCCTTTGCTGAGACTTGTCTAGACAAGGCCATTTTTGACAAAAGGGACTGGACTGCCCCCAAAGATGTGGTTGTGTCCAAGCTTCTGGAAGCAGGATAATGTCATGGGGTCTTCTGTGCATGATGGACCTGTGCAGCCTGTGGTTCAGCTTTGCAGTCTAAGCAGTCTGAGGAAACGGGTGCTGGCTAGAACACCGGGATGCTTAACTTAAGCATCCATGATCACCAGGGGCTAACTGCAAAATATCATTTTGATGGGAGCAGCTAGTGACGTCACAGTTCTATGAACGGTCTCATGGGCATGTCTCCTGCAGGTGCTACAGTTAGGCATTAAATCAAGACAAACAGAGGGGGCGGAGGCATGAGTATCGGAAAGGACGTCCTATGCGTTGCCTTGTGTTCTACCTAACCCCAAATGCCCATTATTCATTGTGCATCTGGTGATTCTGAAGCGGGTGTGGCTGCCCCTAGAACCCAAGAACTGACACATCACATGAGAGGCAATTCCTTAGGGATACACGTTACGAAGGGGAGTCCAGGGATCCTTCCAGCCCCGCCCCACCCCACCGTGGCCTAGGCTGAAGGGGCCTTTTTGCCTCATGTTGACCACAGTGCCAGTTTGGATGCTATGATGGTCGAGTGCCCATTTGCAGAGGGCACTGGTGCTCCCATCTCACTTTCTCCTGCCCGTGTGGTGACAGTGTGGAGTGCTCACCCCACAGTGCTGTGGGCTTCCACATGACGGGGTTGCCCTCCCTGGACGAGTGTGCTCAGCCCCCAGCATGGGGCCCACCCGCCTCTGCTGCAGGAGGGATGCATCCGGGCCAGCCTGAAAGGCCCCGGCTGAGTAGCTGAATATGTTCCTCTTACAGAGAAAAAGGAGAGGAGGAAAGGGACCCTGGCGAATCAGAATGAAAAACAAGGGGGGCGATTTGTTAGTTTATTCAGCGTCTGGCAAGGCCGGACGTCTGTTTGTGATTTCTACTGTAAAGCTGATCACTGTCCAAAAATACTCCACATTCATCCACAAGTCAATGATCGTGATGCTCAAAAGAAGACCACCCACACTTGGGGAACTTCCCAGAGAATTCCAGGAACAAGGGGACAAATAACCTACTGTGTGTCAAAGAGCAGTGGCCTGCCGTAGTCTGTGCAAGACAAGGACTCCCCCACCACCTGATTTCACTGCTTCAGATTTTCTCATTGCTCTTTTTTTTTTCAAAATTAATTTTGCAAATGGAGCAGCACTAAGGAAACAAACTGTGCTACATGCATTTGTGCTACTCAGGATCATTATTTTACAATTTAACTTATTTTGCAAATTACTGTATTACCAAGTTATGAATGTTTCTAGGGAAAACCTTTTTAGAACCTGAATGGAAATACCTCATATGTAAATCACCCTCCTTGGTTTATTATCGTGGCACTTAATTCCTTTGTCTTTGATGTTATGGGAAAAGTGGTGGTGTTGCTCCTTAGTGATAGGAGAACACAGCCTCCCTCTCCAATCTGGGATTCAGATTAGTTACGAATTCCTAACCGCTCACCAGTAAGTAGGTCACCAGCCTCCACTGCTAGGCCAACTCCTCTTCCAGCTGTGACATATACTTTTTACTCCAGCAAGCTGATTGCAGGTTGTCAGGCCCTAGATGAGGCTGGCATAGTGAGCGCCTGGCAGCTGGGTGCAAAGTGCTGTGTGCACCAGCAGCAGCAGATGCACAGCGCGGCCGGCCTGGGGAGAGGAGTTCTGCTTGTGGGGTCTCAGGCAGGAGGGACCCCAGTCTGCTCAGCCTCTAGCAAGGGCTCGGGATTGGGATACCTGGCCAGAACTGAGGCAGGGACCAATGAGGGCTGGGGGCAGTTGGGTCCCCAGTTATGTGAGTTGAGTCTTGGCGACTTGGTGAGTAAAGTAAGACCCTTGTTAGAATTTGGTTCAAATTCGCCCTTCAAAACTGCTCACTTTTTGCTACTTGGCTAAGTGTCTCTGTCATGCCCTTCCCAGAGAGGCAGGTCCTCCAGTCTGAGAGGCCCCCGACCACCTCTCGAATGGCACTCAGCACACTGTGTTGTCACTGTCTGATGCACGGCCCTCTCCGCTATATGTCCTTTCTGCAGCAAAGGACCCCTGTATCACTGCTATGAGCTCAGCACCCAGCACACTAACATGTAAGTAAAGGATACACGAGACAAACCTGCAAAACAGACCAGATGCCAAAACCCTGATTAGAAATCCAGTGAGTCTCAGAAAGTTTGGGGTGGGTACAGTGTTTCTTAGACTTGGCCATTAGAAGCATTTCAAAAAATTAATCAGTATCTTGACTAGAGGCTGAGACCCAAGGGGCTGCCACTGCAGACTGGAGGGCAAGCTAAAGGTTAGGAAAATAGGAAGGTGATTCCTCCATTGTTCCAGGGTCAAGTACAAAGATCCGGGATCAGGAATGTCCTCCCCATAGCTGGAGACTGGCCTCTAACCCCCCTGCACTGGCCAAGCAGGTCTCTGGCTTGTGTGTCTTTCTGGGAGCTGTGTGTCTCAACTCGGATGGACATGGTTGTTTTACGTAACTGGGAGGAGGGTGAGAAGGAGGCCAGGGACTGAAATCAAATCCAGTTATGTTCACATCCCTGAAAGGAATGGTGGCCTGCTGGGAATGGCAGGCAGGTGGCTTCTGCAAAGTGTCCCGGGCAGGGCCAGGCAGAGCCGCCCCTCCCACTGTGGTAGCCTCCTCCTTGGGCTTGCTCTCCTTGGAACCCCAGGGGCTACCTGCACATTGGGTCTCAGGTGCAGTGTCTTGAGATGACACTGCACCTGAGCTTTGCGCTCCCGGTCCCAGTCAGGGCTACAGACCCACATGCCCACACCATCTGCATCCATGAAGAAGGAGGTCAGAATCAGGGGCATGGCCAGGTGCAGGAGGTAAGAGCCTGTGGGTGCAGCTTCTCTCTTACTGACACCACGGGCATCTTCTAGCATCTGCTGTGTATCGAGTGCCGAGGTGCCATGGTGTGGGTGTGGGAGCCCTCAGGAAGTTCACACCTACTCGTACTCTTCTTTTCCAAGACCAAGGGCTCCAACATGAGGCCCAGCAGTGTGTGTGTTGGGGGAGCTGCTAACTGCTGAGACAAGACAATGGCTCCTGACCTTCTGCTGCCCATGGGGAGGGAGCAAGTGTAGTGAACCACGGTGGAAGGTGGCCCGTGCCCCCACTGGGGCTGTAATCACAGTGGGAGTAGAAAGAAGGTGACGTTTAATTTTTCCAGGGGACAAGAAGCGAGAGATGTCCATGTCTTGAGTGTGGGGTCGGCAAGTTATCCCTTTCCTGTGCCTATTTTGGGCAGCTCTAGATTTCTTCCAGGAGACCTGCTGTGCCCATGGTGTCTCCAGAATTCCCTGCTGCCTGGAGGCTTCCTGGGGGCTCCGGATGCTGGTTTGAAACAAACATGCACATACATTCCAGCCTCTTGAATTCGAGTTTGGCCTCCAGCCCTGTTCCCACTGGCATCCCCAGAGTGGGCATTTTGCTGATGTCGCCGGCCGGCCTCGGGGCCCCGTCATGAGCTTTAAAGGAGTTGCCCCAGGAGGCCCCACTGAAGGCAGCTGCCGGAGCAGGGGCTGAGTGCGGAGATGCCCGCGCAGCTGAGGCAGGGCTGCAGCGTGGCAGGGCGGATGGCAGGGCTGTCCCCTGATACCCTCGCCACTGGGCCTCATGCCCCGCACCTGCCTGTAGCTCACTGGGCCCCCTCGGGGACTCTAGTCCAAATGGTCTGGACAGGTGGCTGCCCTCAGTGCTTGAGTTCCTCATAGGGACTGCTTGAGGATCTCAGCTGCATCTGAAGGCAGCCTGGCTGCTCTAGGGCTGGGGACGTACCCTGAAGGGGACCATGGGTACAGTCCTCCCCTCAGCCTATCAGCTGTCTTTAGGGCCCCTCTTTTCAGAGCCCTGTCACCAAGTATCACCAGGAGCCTTCAGTCTTGGGTCTCCTGGAGAGCCTTCTGGATAGTTGAGTCACATCCTGGAAGGATTCTGGCAGGGGGATTGGGGCACCAAGGACATGATGGTACATTTCAGGACAGCCAACAAAGATCGGCAGCTCTTGGCTCCACTGCTCTTGGCTGTGATAGAACCTGGCTACAGCTGCAAGTCTGAGACCCGAGGGCCTTACACCCTCACCCTCTAGGGAAGCTGTAGTGTAAGTGGCTGAGGCCAGGAGGGGTAACCATCCACTCGTTCATTCCACCTTTGTCTGCTGAGCCCAGACCATGCTTACTACCCAGCTCAGCACCTCACAGGTTTCCCTTGGTGGCCCCTGCAGCCATCTCTGTCCCCACAGGGCCAGGAAGCTGTGGAGCGGGAGCATGTCAACCAGCTTCCACCCACTCCTGCTTGGCCATGTGCTGGGTTCCCAGGACTCCAGAATTCGCTGCCCCAAACTGGGCCCTGGACAGGCCTCTTCCCCAGGGTCCCCTCCCAGGGTGGACCTTGGGCCTACTTGCAGGCGTGTGCACCCCCAGACAGGCATGCGAATGGGATGGCTCCAGTGTATGCAGGCAGCCCCTCACCTGGCAGGATGTGGGGAAGCAGGGAAGAGGGTGGCGTGGTCTTCACGTGTGCCCCTGTCACAGGCTCTGCAGAAGTTACGGCTGCCCAACTGAGCATCCAGTGTGGGCTGCACTGTCCTCGGTGCCGGGCAGTGAGCAGCTCATGGGGAATTCTGACCACAGACAAGGGACATGCATCAGGCAGGGATTGGAGGGGAAGAGAAAATGGGGCAGGGGGACGGCAGTGCTGTATGGAAGGCTGGCCAGGGTCTCTTGGATAAGCTGGGATTTGATGGGAGGCTGCGTGAGTGAATGAAGGAGCTGCAAGCCTGGGAGAGGCACGTTCAACACAGAGGAGGCAGCAGCTGAGGGGGTCCTGAGGAGGAGAATGCTTGACACTGGTAAGGGCCAGCAAGAGGCCATGTGCTGGGGATATGGGCTTGTAGGAGAGGGCTAAAAGAAGGCATCAGAGAGACAGCAGGTCAGATGGGGTTCTACAGGGGAGGGGTGTGCATGGGATGTGCGTGGGTGTTCCGGGCTGAAGCGTGTTCCCTCCCCAGGTTCCTCTGTTGAAGTCTTAACCCCCAGGACCTCAGGGTGGGGCCTTACTTTGATACAGGGTCGTTGCAAATGTAGCTCGTTAAGATCAGACCATACTGGAGTAGGGTGGGCCCTGAGTCCAAGATGACCAGTGTCCTTATAAAAAGGGGACGTGTGGACACAGACAAGCACACAGGGAGAACACGACGTGAAGACGAAGCCAGAGCTCAGTGGTGCTTCTCGAGGCCCGGGGATGCCAAAGATGCCGAAGAACCACCGCAAACTAGGGAAGGGCCCTGGACCCCACTCCCCTCCAGCCCTCAGGGGGAACCAAGCCTGCCCCCACACCTGGATCTCAGACTTGCAGCCTCCAGAACTGGCAGACAGTAGGTTCATGCTGTTTAAGCCCCCCGAGCCATGGTACTTTGTTATGGCAGCCCAAGCAGACTCACAAATTCTGAGCTGAAGCCATCATTCAACAGAAGAACAATGTGAACTGATTTAAGTTTAAATAAAATCACTCTGACTTGCTTTGTGGAGATTTACGATTTTGTGAGTTTCAGAGCTGCATGAAAGACCAGAGAGAAAAAGCAAGAGAGACGATAGCAAGAGAGAGGTTTTTCCTCCTTTTAAGTAGGAAAGGGGTGGCAGGCCTTGTTCAATCTCCCCTGTCCCCTTCTAGCTCTCTGACCCTCTGCTGGGGATAAAAGCCTTGGCATAGTTTCCTAGGCTGCAGTGCCTTCTTTCCTCAGCATGTCAGCTCCTTGAGCTCGAAAGACCCTTGAGACAGTCCCTTGCTCTGCTCCTGTCCCTCTCTGACCACAGTGAGAAAGTAAAGGAGCCCCTACTGGCTCCTTCAGAAAGAACTGGGTGTCGACTTCGCCTGCTTGTGAGGCCAGAAGGAAGATCACTTATAAGTGGAACCCTTGCCAGCCAGGGGACAAGACAAAGTCATGCTGGGCAGGGACATGCCAGCTGCACAGATGGAGGGCAGGAAGCAAGGGCGGCACACTCAGTATTCAGTAATGCTTGCTTCCATCAGCTCATTCCCAGGGCTGGGGACAAGGACACTTGAAGCAGCATCCCTGGGGCCAGGACAATGGGATGGTGCAAGGTGGTTGGGATCACAAGTTCTGCGGCCAGCTCGCCTAGGCATGACTCTCAGACTGGCCACTGCCTGGCCGGGTGACACTGGGCAGTGACTTAAGTTTTCTAGGCCTCTGGTCTCCACCCAAATTTCATCTTGAATTGTAATACCCATGTTTTGGGGACAGACCTGCTGGGAAGTGAATGGATCATGGGGGTGGTTTCCCCAGGCCGTTCTCATGATAGTGGGTGAGTTCTCATGAGAGCTGATAGTTTTCAAGTGTGGCACTTCCTTGGTCTCACTCTCTTCTGCTGCCATGTAAGACACACCTTGCTTCCCCTTCACCTTCTGCCATGATTGTAAGTTTCCTGAGGCCTCCCCAGCCATGTGGACCTGTGAGTCATTTAAGTCTTTCTTTATAAATTACCCAGTCTCAGGTTGTATCTTTATAGCAATGTGAAAATGGACTTATATGGAGAATTGGTACCAGTACAGTGGGGTATTGCTATAAAGATATCTGAAAATGTGGAAGCAACTTTGGAACTGTGTGATAGGCAGAGATTGGAATAGTTTGGGGGGCTCAGAAGAAGACAGGCAGATGAGTGAAAGTTTGGAACTTCCTAGAGACTTGCTCAGTGGTTTTGACCAAAATGTTGATAGTGATATGGACAGTGAAGTCCAGGCTGAGGTGGTCTCAGATGGAGATGAGAAACTTTTTGGGAACTAGAACAAAGGTCACTCTTGCTGTGCTTTAGCAAAGAGACTGGCAGCATTTTACCCCTGCCCTAGAGATCTGTGGAACTTTGAACTTGAGAGAGATGATTTAGGGTATCTAGTGGAAGAAATGTCTAAGCAGCAAAGGATTCATGAGGTGACCTGACTTATTCTGAAAGCTTTCAGTCATATTTGTTCATGAAGAGATGGTTTGGAAGTAGAACTTACGTTTAAAAAGGAAGCAGAATATAAAGGTTTGGAAAATTTGCAGCCTGACGATGGAGTAGAAAAGAAAAGCCCATTTTCTAGGGAGGAATTCAAGCCCACCGCAGAAATTTGCATAAACAACAAGGAGCAGAATGTAAATAGCTAAGACAATGGGGAAAATGTCTCCAGGGCATTTCAGAGATCTTCACAGAAGCCCCTCCCATCACAAGCCTGGAGGCCTAGGAGGGAAAAATGGTTTCATGGGTTGGGCCACGGACACCACTATTCTGTGCAACCTCTGGATGTGGTGCCCTGCATCCCAACCACTCCAACTCCAACGTGGCTAAAAGGGGCCAAGGTACAGCTTGGGTCATTGCTTCAGAGGGTGCAAACTCCAAGCTTTTGCTGCTTTCATGTGGTGTTGGGCCTGAGGGTGTGCAGAAGACAAGAGTGGAACTTTGGGAACCTCTGCTTAGATTTCAGAGGAGGTATAGAAATGCCTGGTGTCCAGGCAAAAGTCTGCTGCAGGGGTGGAGCTCTCATGGAGAACCTCTGCTAGAGGGCAGTGTGGAAGGGAAATATGTGGTTGGAGCCCCCAGAGTCCCACTGGGTTACTGCCTAGTAGAGCTGTGAGAAGAGGGCCACCGTCCTCCAGTTCCCAGAAAGGTAGGTACACCAACAGCTTGCACCATGCACCTGGAAAAGCTGCAAACACTCAACGCCAGCCCATGAAAACAGCTACGGGGACTGTACCCATGCAGAGCTGCCCAAGGCATTAGAAGCCCACCTCTTGCGCCAGTGTGACCTGGATGTGAGACATGGCATTGAAGGAGATTTTGGAGCTTTAAGATTTAATGACTGCCCAGCTGGGTTTTGGACTTGCATGGGGCCTGTGGCCCCTTTGTTTTGGCCAATTCCTTCTATTTGGAAGGGGAACATTTACCCAATGCTTGTTTCCCCATTGTATCTTTGAAGTAACTAACTTGTTTTTGATTTTACAGGCTCACGGGTGGAAGGGACTTGTCTTGTCTCAGATGAGATTTTGGATTTGGACTTTTGAGTTAATGTTGGAATGAGTTAAGACTTTGGGGGATGGTTGGGAAGGCATGATTGGTTTTGAAATGTGAAAGGGCATGAGATTTAGGAGGGACTAGAGACAGAATAATATGGTTTAGCTCTGTATCCCCACCCAAAAAAAATCCCCATGTGTCGAGGGAGGGACCTGGTGGGAGGTGAGTGAATCATGGGGGTAGTTTCCCCCAGGCTGTTTTTGTCATAGTGAGTGAGTTCTCATGAGAGCTGGAGGTTTTAAAGTGTGGCACTTCCTCACTCTTGCTCTCTCCTGACACCATGTAAGATGTGCCTTGCTTCCCCTTCACCTTCCACCATAATTATAAGTTTCTTGAGGTCTCCCCAGGCATGCAGAACTGTGAGTCAATTAAACCTCCTTCCTTTGTAAATTACCCAGTCTCAGGTAGTATCTCTATAGCAGTGTGAAAACGGACTAATACACTCAGTTTCTTTCTCTGTAAGATGAGGAGGGTGAAACCGCCTGCATCTCTAAGAGCCATGGTGAGGATCCAGTGAATTTGCACATGAAAATACTCAGGATGGTGTTGGTAGAGTAGCACCTGAGAACTGTTACTGTTACCAAATTTTATCTCCTGCAGCAAGGATGCCGTGAATAGCTGTGGGAGCAAAGAAAGAGCAGAGTGGCAGCAAGGCGGGTGAGTTCAAAGCAGCTGATGCTTGGCCCAGGGCTTCATAAATCTTCCCAATCCTCCATTCCCCTAGCAGGACAACAACGGGTCTCAGAGCCTGGGACAAAGTCAGGCTGCAGGTGTGGCCAAGGCATGTGGGGTGTGGGATATTTTGCCAGGCATGCACCTTTACTTGTAAAATGTAGAAAGTCAGTGGTGGCCTTGGCAGGAGCAGTTTTAAGAAGCATCCATGAGAAATGTAATAGCTGGTCTGGGCTTTAGTAGATCCTGCTCCAGAGTAAGCGTGTCATTTAAATATGTGGAGGTAGATACCCAAAAAATACAAAGCAGCTGCAAGAGTTGGAAGCAGTAACCTCTGGAAATTAGGAATGTTCCTGGGGGGTGAAGCGGGGAAACCCATGATTTTTGTTTTAATCCAAGCAGTTCTGTTTGAGTTTTAAACTATGCTGATTGTATAGTTTGATTATTAAATTTTAAGTTAAAAATCCAATTAAAAAAAAAAGATCTTGCTCTGACATCTTCCACAAACAGGAAGCTGTGATTGCTCCTGTAAATGTAAGGAATGCTCACTGCCTATGGTGTTTGGACGCCAGGGAGTGGAAGGAACACCAGCTCTTCCAGGCAAGGCCCGTTGCAGGCACTGTTTTACTAGGAAGAAAGAGAAGAAGGTGTTTCCAATTTTTTTTTTCCCCGCCCAGGCTGGAGTGCTGTGGCATGATCTCGGTTCACTGCGACCTCCGCCTCCTGGGTTCAAGGGATTCTCCTGCCTCAGCCTCCCAAGTAGCTGGGATTACAAGTGCCCACCACCACACACGGCT
>NW_012114577.1:1015533-1018893 GCF_000951035.1 Colobus angolensis palliatus
CTTCTTTTCTTCTGCTCTGAAATGTCAAGTCTAAGTGGAGGAAGGTGAGAATCAGTGAGAAGCAGGAGAGGGAAGGCAGGAGGCCTGTTTGTGTACCCCACAAACACTTGCAGAAGAGGAAGACACTACATGGGTCAATAGCTACAACACGGCCAGATGCAGAAGGCACACCATCACACGGTCATAGAGTGAGAGATGGAATGGAATGGAGCGACCCCTGGACAGGTGGACAGACAGATGAATGGCTGGCCAAGGTCATGGACAGATAGATAAATGGTAAAAGCTGAATCTAACAGATGGAGAGTTGTTTTTCTGAGCAGAAATTACAAGAGTTTGCAAATTTCCGGCATCTATTGTCCCAATGCAAGAAGGTGCTCTCAGAGGTCAAAACAACATCATAACTCAGGGCATTGCTCACTGGGACCAAATAGGACTTCTTCAGTAGTTCGGAGGCCCCCACTGCACCCACCTGTTCTCTGTGTCCCTTCACAGGATGACACCCCGTGCTGAGCACCACCTTTTCTGGGCTGTTCTGCGCTGCTCTCCTGGCTGCCACCACTCGGGGCATTGTTGCCACCTGTCGTCGGGGCCCCTCCTCCGTCCATGTCTTCAATGTTGCCGCCACTCTGCTGGCGGGCATTGCAATCCTTCCGCATCCTGTGGGAGGGAGAAATCCTTTGAGGATTCTCACCAACACATTTCTAATCCCCCTAAATGCTCCACCATGGCCTTGCCTAAATCAGGATCGAAGACCATGCTCTCCAGGTGAGCAGCCCACCTGGCATGCTGGTGGGAAGAGGGGCTGTTGTTCACAAACCTGGGCATCTAATAAATGAACAGACTGCACCAGGATGAACGAGCTTCAGTCTCAACCTTCCATAGGAACCCTTAGTGCCGAGGCTCGATGGGGAGCTCTGCATCTTCGGGCAAAACTTCTTAGAATTCATCCCAACTGATTACTACGTCCAGGTAAGAAGACTTATTGGATGAGAACTGTGTGCTGGGATATTCTTCCAGTTCTTGCTAACAGATGTGGAACGGTTACTGCTAAAGACTCATGACCTTGGCAGCTCTGCAAGAACTCAAGCAGATTCTCAGCCTGTGCAAATGTGGAGGAAAGAGATTCTCATCCGTAGGAGATTTCCCATGGATTCATAATCTGAGACTGCTTGCTGAAACAAATGATCTGTTCAATGCCACTTGGGGGTAGCAGTTTTAATCATATGAGAAAATGGTGGCTGACACTGAAGTCTGAACCAGGTGTACAGAGCTCCCTGCATCCCCCATGCCTTCCCCCAACATCTGGAAAGAGGCATTTGTTGTAAAAACTTACCTTACCCACTTGGTCCAGAACCAGGTCCTAATTCTGTCCAATGTGATGGGTCCACCCCAGACGTTCTTCAGCTGCTTGTGCGTCCCTAGGTAGGATGTGGTTAGTGGGGAGACATACATGGGGTACCCCAGGGGCTGATCGCAGGAGGAGTTAATCAAGTTCCGCAGGACCTGCTTATTGTTCTGGATGCTGCCGCGCTCTGGATTGCGGTTGCGAAGAAATATGAGCTCCTGCTGCTGTCCAGCCCAAAGTCCTCGGACACATTCTTTCTTAACCTGAAGGTCAGAGAGGGAATGGGAAGAAAGGCAGATGGCCTGTGTTTTCCAGTCTATTGGTTTCTTTTCTTTTTTTTTTTTCTTAGATGGAGTTTCACTCTTGTTGCCCAGGCTGGAGTGCAATGGCGCAATCTTGGCTCACCACAACCTCCGCCTCCTGGATTCAAGCAATTCTCCTGCCTCAGCCTCCCGAGTAGATGGGCTTACAGGCATGCACCAACACACCTGGCTAATTTTATATTTTTTAGTAGAGACAGGGTTTCTCCATGTTGGTCATGCTGGTCTCGAACTCCTGACCTCAGGTGACCCCCCGCCTTGGCCAATCTATTGGTTTTTAACTACAATGAGAGAGCAGGACTCTGGGACCGAGTATCTGTGACTACAAAAGTTTGGTGTAAAGCTCTTTTCATAGTCAAGCCAGAAGAGCCGTCCTGCAAGACGGATATGATGCCATCTTCACGGTGAAACTGAGATAGAATGCAAAGAAAGTAGTTTTTGTTTTCACTTAGTGATTTGAAGCTATATGAAAAGAAGAGCCATTGGGAATAAGGCGTTTGGATCCAGGAACGGGTTATGAGAGACAGGTGTGGGTTCTAGAGAATTAAAAAGTCTCTACAAATAAGCTATATCCTGACTCTCACCTACATATGTGTCTACTGGGTCTTCTTGGCAAAGTCTGTGCCTGTATGCTGGCTCTGTGAGGTGGAGGGTGATCCTGCCAGGGGAACGCAGCACCCAGCCCGGCACCATGCCCTGCCCCACTTGCCAGCCAGCGCTCCTTCCAGAACATTCCTCTGAACAGAGGATGCTGGCACAGGGACTCCTGTGTCAGTGGCCCCCTGCCCACCACCATTCTATTTCTTCTCAGATAGAGAGACATGAGCCAACGGGGGACCCAGAAAGCGTGGCTGCCATACCTTGATCACCTTGAAGCTCAGGAAGCTTCTGTGGAGCATGATGACCTTGTACTCGTCGGCGCCCTCGTCCACCACGTGCCGCAGGGTGAGCAGCTCTTCCTTATTGGACAGCACTGCGCCCCGCCAGGCCGGGTCGCCCTCGTGGCAGATGACTACCTTCTTCTCGAAGGACTAGATGGCCTCGTAGAGGACTGCTGGGTCTTCATACTCGTCAGGGCAAGTGAACTGGTCCTTGTGGGAATAAGTGTGGGTGTGGGCTGGGCAAGGATCAGAGGAACTCACCCCCGGGAAGCATGCAGGTGGCAACTGTCCAGTGACCTCCAAAGCTAAGCCCTGTCCTCATCTTCCTCTCTCCTGTTCTTTTTCCAAATCCTGAGCTCGGCACAGAGGACACCTCTTTATCTCATTGCACTAACCAATGGAATATGCCTAGAAAAGAGCTTCATGGCTTAGGTTCCTCTGACTTTTGGATATAGTTTTAGATATAGGTTGGGCACTTTTGCTAAGTCATTGTCTCTGCACAATACTCGTCTTTCTTCTAATGGAATATCACCACGTCCTAGCTGCTCCTGAGGGCAAATCACCATTGGCTAAAGTCAAGAATATCTGGACGGCTTCAATGCTTAGTTACCTAAGTGATAAACCCACTTACAGTGCTGTGCAGAGAAAGGAGACCATATTTTTCAAAGGTAATTTTTTCCCTTAAAGTTTCAGGCTGATCCTTTTTCTTTTTTTTCCCCCAAGAGACAGGGTCTTGCTCTGTCACCCAGGCTGGAGTGCAGTGGTGCAGTCATAGCTCACTGCAGCCTGAAACTCCTGGGCTCAAGCAATCCTT
>NW_012114577.1:1022488-1023103 GCF_000951035.1 Colobus angolensis palliatus
ACAGTTGCCACAAAGAGAATAAAATACCTAGGAATACACCTTACAAGAGATGTGAAGGACCTCATCAAGGAGAACTACAAACCACTGCTTAAGGATATAAGAGAGGACACAAACAAATGGAAAAACATTCCATGCTCATGGATAGCAGAATCAATATCATGAAAATGGCCATACTGCCCAAAGTAATTTATAGATTCAATGCTATCCCCATCAAGCTTCCATTGACTTTCTTCATAGAATTAGAAAAAAATATTTTAATTTCATATGGAACCAGAAAAGAGCCCGTATAGCCAATACAATCCTAAGCAAAAAGAACAAAGCTGGAGGCATCACACTACCTGACTTCAAACTATACTACAAGGCCACAGTAACCAAAACAGCATGGTACTGGTACAAAAACAGATACATAGACCAATGGAACAGAACAGTGGCCTCAGAAATAATGCCACACATTTACAACCATCTGATATTTGACAAACCTGACAAAAACAAGCAATGGGGAAATGACTCCCTATTTAATAAATGGTGTTGGGAAAACTGGCTAGCTATATGCAGAAAACTGAAACTGGACCCCTTCCTTACACCTTATACAAAAATTAACTCAAGATGGATTAA
>NW_012114577.1:1027233-1029474 GCF_000951035.1 Colobus angolensis palliatus
AAAGACTTGGAACCAACCCAAATGTCCATCAATGATAGACTGGATAAAGAAAATGTGGCATGTATATGCCATGGAATACTATGCAGCCATAAAAAAGAATGAGTTCATGTCCTTTGCAGGGACCTAGATAAAGCTGGAAACCATCATTCTCAACAAACTAACACAGGAACGGAAAACCAAACACTGCATGTTCTCACTCATAAGTGGGAGTAGAACAAGGAGAACACATGGACCCAGGGAGGGGAACATCACACACCAGGGCCTGTTGGAGGGTGGGGGACTAGGGGAGGGATAGCATTAGGAGAAATGCCTAATGTAGATGACAGGTTGATGGGTGCGGCAAACCACCATGGCATGTGTATACTATGTAACAAACCTGCACGTTCTGCACACGTATCCCAGAACTTAAAGTATAATACTAATAAAAAAAAGAATTCAATTCAATTGTCTTTCATATTTGGCCAACACTCAATTATATAAAAATTATAGCTCCACACACTTACATATTTTTTTAAAAAGACGGATCTTTCAAGATTATTCAGGTGTTCAGGTTCCTAGGTTTTTCCTGCCTCGCTTCCATTTCCCACACATCACTGAGAGTTGCGAGGATGAAGAACAGGGGTATCACCCAAGGGAAATCTCTCAGAGCCTGGGGCCTTTAAATTTTGGATGAACCTGGGGAGTAGGTTTGGGAAAGCAACTCATCCTGCATTCCTAGGAGAGGAAGAACAGTTTTTCCTTTTTTTCCTGTGTTTTCTTTCTATAAGTATTCTCTATCGCAGCCGCCTCTTACAACCCTGGCCTCTCACATCCCCAAGAGGTAGATACAAGGCCAGTACAAGAAACAGCGTCCCTGACAGGGCCGGCCTGGGACAGGATGAGCAGGGCATGTGTGTGAAGGCAGTCTCTGAGGACGGCTCCTCCTAAGGATTTAATGAGTTTGCTCACTGAGCAAGGCTTCTGATTCAACACAGCGCATTAGACCTGCACATCAGGGAAATAGTTCCACTGATTGCTATTTTAGCATTTCAATGTGAAATGTACCACTATCATTAATATCTAGGACTCCCTTGAGAAAGAAGCTGCCAAGTCTTCACGGCTTCAGAGCAGACTGTGGGAAACGGGAACAGCCAGGGGCTGGTCAGGTGGGGTTTGGGGTGCTGTGGCCTAGAGGAGCCTGGAATCTTCCAGAAAAGGATCCAAGAAGCTATCAAAAGCTTCCTGGGGCCGTGAGCTTTGGCAACTGCCTAAGAGGCACCAAGAAGACTGTTTTACAACAGCAGAGTCAGGCTGCAGGTAGGCTGACGCCGAGAATGGAGGCTTCTAAACATGAATAATGACCACTACCTGCTCTCAACAGAAAACATTTGGAAATGCTCCCAGCATCAGATAGGAGCTACGTGCTAAAATGAGAGCACTAACTCCTGAAAAATGGGTGGGATTTATTCAGGAAAGGATTCGGAGGGGCATGATACTTGCTCAGAATGGCCTTGCATACGCATAAGAGAAAAAGCTTTCTCCAGATGTAGAGATGGCGATAGTGGAAAAGGAAGATTAACACCCAGACACCCAGAGCAACATCCACAAAAGAGAAGAGCCAGGAATCGCAGGCATCAGCCTAGTGTTTGCCCAGCTGCATGTGCCCCGCAGCCATCAACTGCTCACTCACCAGCAGAAGAAAGGCAGCCTGTGGAGGCTGCCTTTCTAAGAGGCTTGAGTTCCATCGAAGGCCACCAACAATGGATATTTTCCCTGTCATTTCTATTTTCAGAGAAAATGAGACAATGGGGTGCTTCCTGCTGTTCCATTACTGAAATGATTCTCAATGTAGAAAACAAAGTCTGAGTTAGAATTCCACTAGATTGGGGATATTATCCCCAGCACCTTAGAGATCAAGGCATCCTAAAAGGAAGGTGTTTCATTACCTGGGTTTTTCCCCCGAGAGAATGAAGAGGGGAAGGTGGTGAGCTGTGACAAGCCAAGCCGGGGTGGGCGGCAGCAGAGGTCTGTGGGACACCTGCAGCACATTTCTGTTGGAGCTTCACAGGGCTATGTCTTTTCAAAGCTCTTTTGAGAAATGACAGGCTCCCACCCTCAAGCCAACAGCTGGAGCTGGGCTTTTATTACTGGGAAATAGTGTTGCATCTGAGTCATTCAAGGTTGGCCTTCCTGGGGACTAAAACAGCCCCCACTCCCAGCCCTGCGGAGGATGTCAGTGAAGCAGGTCATCTTATCATAGTC